>NW_026057579.1:39834226-39944562 GCF_023721935.1 Panthera uncia
GAAAGTGAAAAGAGCCATCCAGGAAATATCGGATTGAAAATGCTTTTAGGTACATTAATTTTTGAAAGAGACAAAGAACACAAGTGGGGCATAGGCAGAAAGAGAGAGAGACAGAGAGTATCTGAAGCAGGCTCCAGATTCAGAGCCATCAGCACAGAGGCCACCCAGGGCTCAAACCAGAAACCAAGAGACCATGACCCGAGACGAAGTGGGAGGCTTAACCCAAAGAGCCACCCAGGCGCCAAAGAAAACATCTGAATTAAAAGGAATATCACTGCTACATCGTGGATAAAGGGGTGCAGATGGGACACATTCAAGAAGCCCTCCCGCACCAAGGGGGAATTGCGACCATGACATAAACTTTACACTGACACCTAATATTAATCCTAACCATAACCCTTACCTTCAGCTGTGAGAGTGAAAAGAGACATTCATGAAACATCAGATTTAATACTGGCATCACTAATGCCAATCTAAGCAGTGGCGAGGTACATGGGTGATACCGTTGCATGCAGAGGGCAAGGAGGGTCGCATGGGAGAACGCACCCAATGCACCAAAAGGGATGGGGCAGTACGTGAAATCCTACCATACCGAGAGAGGGCGGGATGACGCTGTGAAACACTCCAAAGCAAAGCTGAAAGGGGGCGAGGCAAGAACAACTTCCAGTGAAGAGAGACTGGGGCCATAGCATGAACACAACCCCTTGAAGAAGAAGGGTGGTTTCCACAAATGAACACCGCCGGCTCAAAGTGAGCATGCAAGCAAGATCTACTCTTTGCCCTAGACCTACCACTAACACTAATACAAACCCCAACACCTAAAGCTAACCCTTAACCCTAAGCATAACCGTAATGCTAAACCGTGCCCCTACCCTTCCCCCTAAACCTAACCCTACCTAACTAACAGTAAAGGTAAACATACCTGAAATAACCCGAACATTAATCCTAACCCTCTAACCATAACCATATACTCTAACCCTAAAAAACTAACCCTAACGCTCTAACTCTACCCACTAGACCTAAAACTATAAACATAAACCTAACCATAACCATAACCGTAACATTCCAACACTAACCCTACCACTAGCCCCTATTCTAAACTCCTAACCCCTAACCCTAACCCTAACCCAAGACCTACAACTAACCTTAACCCTAAACCTAAAGCAAACCTTAACACTAACGCTAACACCTAACCTTAACCCTAGACCTCTAACCATAACCCTAACTCTCAAACCCAAACCTTAACCTAACCCTAAACCTAACCCAAGCCCAAACCTAACGCCTAAACCTAACTCTAACTCCAAACCCTAACCCCTAACCATAACCCTAAACCCAACCCTAATGCATAAACCTAACTCTAGCCCCTAACGCTAACCCTTGACACCAACCCTAACCATAACCCTAACCCCTAACACCAAACCGAAACCCAAACCCTAATGCTCACAACACACAGGAATGGGGTTGCTTCGGCACTGGTGAAGTCCCTGGACCGAACATTAACCCTAGTTAAGGATCTCTCTGGAAAGGGACCCAATTCCTCTCTCTGAGAACACCACAAACAAAGAGCCCGAAGCGGTGCAGGATTACTTGGCGTGGAACATGGAACATCATCATGACATTTCCAATGCCCGCATGGAGCTGCACCAGGGGGCTCCTGAGGCCCAACTGAAGATGGGACACACACGGGCCCTGGCTCACAAAGACTAAGCCTGAACAGCCCACCCAATGAGGCCTACACACAATTCTCCGGGAAGACCGCTACCTTGCTGGAGTTTCAGCGCTTGGAGCTTCCTGGGACTTAACCCTAAACTTAACCATGACACTCAGCATACCGCTCAACCTAAACCTCACCCCAACTCTAAACTTAAACCTACACCTGACCCACACCAGCGCATGGACCCTCATTCAGCCCGCCAGGGTGATAACGGCACTGGTGTCGCTTTGGCCTTGGCAATGTCCCTGGAACGAAACTTAACCTTGAAAGATTTCTCCCAATGGGGACCCAATACCTAAGTCTGAGGACACGACGGACTTGGGGCCCAGAGGCAGAGGAGGATTACTCGGCATGGAAATTGGACATCACCATGTCATTACCAAAGACAAGAAGGAGCTTCACAGGGGACTTGATGAGGCCTGAGGAGTGGCCCTGACACCCAAACTCAGCCTGACTGGGACACTCACAAGAGTCCTCCACTCAGCCCTGTGGGGAGACCATTGCCCTACTAGGGGTATAGTGCCAGGAGCCTTCTGTCTCCAAACGCTAATCTTAACAGTGACGCTCAATATACACCTGAACCTAAACCTCACTTCATCTTTAACACTCACCCTACACCTGACCCACACCTCGCTGTGGCATCAGTGCCTGGAGCCTCCTGGGACCTCACCGTACACATAAATGTAACCCTAACCATAACCCTCAACCTAAACCTTACCCTATTTCTAATACTAACCCTAAAATTGACCCACACCCTCGCATGGGCCCTCAATTCACCCCTCGAGGGAAATCACGAAACTGGAGTCGCTTCGGCCCTGATGACTTCCCCGGACCGAACCCTAACCCTAGCTAAGGCTCTCTCCCCATGGGGACGCAATTTCAAAGTCTGACAACAACACAGACACGGGCTCGAGAATCGGTGCAAAATACTCGGCATGGAACGCGGAACATCACCATATCATTCCCAAGGCCCGGCTACAGCTGCCCAAGAGGATGTCTGAGGCCTACCTACCAGTGACCCATAGAGTTGTGTGGCCTTGGAACCTAAAAACTAATCCTGACCGGGACCCTCCCTCCTGCACTGTGTGTTCAGTGCCTGGAGCCTCCTGGGACCTAACCCTAACCATAACCCTAACCATAACCATAACCCTATCCCTAACCCTAATCCTAACCCCTAACCTTAACTTTAACCCTAACCCATAACACCTAACCCTAACCCTAACCCTAACCCTTGCTTCTTCAACCCTCAAGTCTCACAAGCATCTCTTATAGGACAATAACAAAGCCTGTCAATCAAGCTGCATCCTGACAAAGAGGTCCACTCTCCTCCAGTTCAGCCTTCAAGAGAATAGGTCATTTGTGTTGGTTCAGGCTTGGAAATGGGTAGATTCCATGCATCCTCAACTGCCCGCTCCTGAGACCAGTCTTCTCCTGAACTTTTTTCTGTACAGATTCCCTGGGTAAATAGTTGTGTGGGAGATGTGTGCACAGTACACACTGATCAGCCAGCCTGGTGCATCCAGGACCCAACAAGTCAGTGGAGTTCAGACTGCCCCCACCAAAGTGTATAACCATTTGAAAGGAGGCAGTGCACCCCCAAAATCATTTCACAGTGGCAGATTTAAACTGGCATCAGTCAGCCCACATCTGAACTGACCGCATGCTGGGGATGCTGACTTCCACAGCAATCAGTGCTCCCAGCTGTTTTATCAGAGGAAACCCCAGCAAGTTTGTGGAGTCTGATGCTGGCAAGGCAGTGCACCTTTCTCCAGCTCTGTCTTCAGGGGAAATGTGTGCATTTGAGTAGGATAAGTCTTGGAATCAGGCAGATGTCTGGTGCCCCCAAATAATCAGCTCCTTGGGACAGGCATGGCCTGTCCCTACAGCTGCCCTGTTCCAGCTCCCTGGACCCGCCCAGCTTGCACACTACACACCCCCTCGGCCTGCAGAGGGCAGCCTGTGCCCTACAAGTCTGTGGAACCAGGGCTAGTCTGCTTTGCCTTCTGGGTGGAGGCATACAACCCCAAAAATCTTTCTCAGGCAGCAACTTTATTTTTTATTTATCTATTTATTTTTTAATATAATTTACTGTCAAATTGATTAACATACAGTGTGTAAAATGTGCTCTTTGTTTTGGGAGTAGATCTCCATGGTTCATCACATACAATGCCCAGTGCTCATCCCAACAAGTGCCCTCCCCAATGCCCATCACCCACTTTCCCGTCTCCCCACACCCCATCAACCCTCAGTTTGTTCTCTGTATTTAAGAGCCTCTTATAGTTTGCCTCCCTCCCTCTCTGTTTGTAAGTAATTTTTCCCCTTCCCCTTCCCCTCCCCCATGGTCTTCCGTTAAGTTTCTCAAGATCCACATATGAGTGAAAACATATGATAGCTGTCTTTCTCTGACTGACTTATTTCACTCAGCATAATACCTTCCAGTTCCATCCACGTTGATACAAACGGCATGATTTCATTCTTTCTCATTGTCAGGCAGCAACTTTAGACCTAGAACAGTCAGATCCAATTTGGACTGGCTCCCTGAAGGGGTCCCTGGCAGATATAGCATCCAAGGACCCCAGGTCTGTCTTCTTGAAGACCGCCCAGATAATCACCCTAAGACATCACCACACCCTAAACCTTGATCCTGACCCTGGCTCTTAGAGAATTTGGTGTTGTCTATGTTTTGAGATTTGGCTGTTCTAACAGGTGTGTAGGGGCATCTCATATTGTTTTCATTTGCATGTTCTTAATGACATGTGATGTTGAACTTCTCTTCATCTGCCATCTGTACATCTTCTTAGATGGCATGGCCATTTAGATTTTTTGCCCAATTTTTAACCAGGTTGTTTTCTTACTGTGGAGTTTTAAGAATTCTTTGTATATTTTAGATAACAATTCTTTATCAGGTATATCTCTCTGTAAATATTTTCTCCCAGTCTATGATTTATCTCTGTATTCTCTTAAACTAATTATCTTTTTATTCAAGTCTATTTTTTAATTTCTACTTTAACACCAACTTAGGAAAGCACAATTCACTGAGATTTCCACTGCCAAGAATAGGTGCCGCTTTTCTGAATGGGACAGGAAGAGTGAATCGCATGATGACAGTTAAAGCAATCCCAAAGATATAAAGGCAGAGTTCGTGTTCTTTGAACTTGGGAGAACAGTCTCTTGTTGGCTTGGTCCCATGTTCATTAACAGCAAAAGGGTGACACTGCAGTGTGCTACTTGTGGTGACAGACTAGCTGCTGAGGCAATGAGACCGTCGGCACTGGAGCCACAGTCACAGGTAAAACATAAGTCAATTGGTTCCAAACCAAATTCCTTGAGAGAGAGAGAGTATTAAGTTGAGAAGCTGGCGGCACCAGAGTTTTAATATTTCACATACATAAACCAGTACTTTTCAGGTTCTTGACAAAGTGGTACCTTGGTACCAAGCTACCAAACAAGTAAACGTGAAGGCTGACATGTTCATGGAAGACTGCGTCACAGGCTTGAAGCACCAAAGTCATCGCTTGAAAATATTGGGTGTGTCTGTGGCATAGAAAGAGCTTGGGCACAACTTTCCAAAGACACCACTTCTCGGCACATCAAGGAGCTGGTTAGTGAAATGGAAGTTCAGTGATAGAAGTCAGAATAAATGAAACTACCAAAAGATTTTCCATCATGACCTGATGGACTGTTATGGGTGACACAATGCATGTGTCATTTGAATACGATGATGATGCAAAATAAGAAATTTGTTTATAGCTTCATTGCCAACAAAACTGTTAGCTCTGAACCAATTTGAACCACGCACAGCAACATTGCCAACAGATGTGGTTTGGAGTCTGAGCTTTGTGTGGCGAGTCCTGACGGCACAGCTGCAGTGAGAAAAATGGTCTGGAGCAGCTGCCTGGAATGATGAACTTGCACCAGGATCTTAGTCAAAGCCCTGCCTTCTTTAATGACAATGTCTTGCCTGAAAAACATCTGACCCAAACAGTGTGCTTAAAGAGGCAGTAAAATTGTGGCTTCCCTAACAACTGACACATTAAATTCAAAATTATTCTCTTTATTCTGTACAAAATGGAAGCTCATCATAAGCAACTGGTGATGCATTTTTAGATAGGGTAGTTATCAAGGGGAGGGGCCCAGCTGAGAATGCTTGATGAGGATGAGCTCCTAGTGTTTCGGCAAGAAATGAAGGATTGTGGCCCCAGCTCATTAACATCATGAATCAGATAGTCTGACTCCCTGATTTATCTAATATCCTCAATATTTAAAGATATTAATATTTCCGTGCAAGAACAGAATGCCATGCATTTTCATTAAGACACATAAGGTCAGAGAGCACGCATAAATGTTAAAAAACCAGAAGAACAGGGGTGCCTGGGTGGCTCAGTTGGTTAAGCGCCTGACTTTGGCTCAGGTCATGAACTCACGGTCTGTGAGTTCGAGCCTCACGTCCGTCTCTATGCTGACAGCTCAGAGCCTGGAGCCTGCTTTGGATTCTGTGTCTCCCTCTCTCTCTGCCCCCCACCCCCCGCTCGTGCTCTGTCTCAGAAATAAATAAACATTAATAAATAAAATAAAAATAAAAAAACAGAAGAACAGAGGCTCATGCAGATTGTGATAATGAATTCCATTATTAACAAGTATTATTTTGGCATTTGCACATCTGTGAAAACTGTAACCAAACACCTTATGAACAAATAAGATGTGGAGTTTTTTTTTGTTTGTTTTTTTTTTTAATTTTTTTTTTCAACGTTTTTTATTTATTTTTGGGACAGAGAGAGACAGAGCATGAACGGGGGAGGGGCAGAGAGAGAGGGAGACACAGAATCGGAAACAGGCTCCAGGCTCCGAGCCATCAGCCCAGAGCCTGACGCGGGGCTCAAACTCACGGACCGCGAGATCGTGACCTGGCTGAAGTCGGACGCTTAACCGACTGCGCCACCCAGGCGCCCCAAGATGTGGAGTTTTTTGATTGAACATTTTAAATATAATTTTCCATCAAATAAAGACACTGCTGCAATGAGGATGTTAATGGATGCTGAACCTATTTGCCCCCAATTGTTAGCCAAACCCAACCAGAAAACGGAAGCTGGGAGCCTCCTGGGGCACCGAACCAGAATCGGCAGAGCAGCGAGAGTCTGAAGGGCCAAGGGGAGGCCTCCATCACCAGTGTCAAGAGGAGGCACTTGTGTTTTGCTGTATTTTGCTTGAAATCACGTGATGTTAGAGCATAATAAATCCTGACATGCATGACGCGGTAGAGATAAAACCCTGATTTGTAGAGAGAGGGGCAGTAAGTCCTCCATTGGGGAGGCCTTTGTTGCATTGCCATTGGTGTGTGAAGACAGGGCCTTGCATACGACATGAAGACACACAGATATATGCCTGCAAAGAAAGGCAGACATAGATGCAGTGTCGGGACTGTGTGTAGTTTCTCTTCTGATTTCTTCGGTTTCTCAGTGAGATACAAGTCAAGGCCCAGAAGGTAAGATGAGAGGGGCGGTGTGATAAACAGCCATCTCAAAGGATGTGAGGACACCCACCCTGGAGACCTAGAAGTCATGGGCAGCACCAAGGACCCACCCAAGGGGAAGTCTTGACAAGAGGTTGGCTGAGTTGGTAGGTGGAAGGAGAGAGGTGGAGTCATCCAGCACTAGGGGGAGGGGAGACAGGGGAGGCAGCACAGTTGCAAGCAAGGGAGGGGTGCGGTATAATGGCGGTGCCGTGAATCCAGGGCATGGAAGTGTGTGTGCACTGTGACGGTCAGCCAGGCTGGGCACCAGAGGCAGCAAGCTGAGGAACAGAGGACGTAGTCAGAGGGAGGGCACTTGAAGTAGAAATGGAGGAACATAGCCATTGGTGTTGTGGAGGCCAGGGAATGAGCTTGGCAGTGGCTGACTGAAGGAAGGAAAGGTGAGGTGGCCAGGAGAAGGGGGTTAGAACCTAGGTGGATTAGGTATGTGCAAGCAAAGTCACCACGATCGGTAATGAGCAAGACTGACTCTACTGCTCAAGTCCTCATCAACTGTGAGATGGTTGGAGATTCTGTCGCCGACACTGCCCAGGAAAGGCTGCAGGGCAACTGCTAACAGCTTGTGCTTCCAGGGGCTGGGGTTTGTGGAAGAAGAAAAGCCACGATCCAAATGCAGCCAGAGGGGTACCCAGTCCACCTCCAGCAGGACAACACTCTGGAGAGGTGGGAGGAAAATGGAGAAGAAGAGGAATTAAAGCTGGGTGGACTGGTCTCCATTAGAGCCCAGCCTGACTGTCAGAATCATCTGGAGGGATTCAGAACAACAGAAGCCCAGGTGGTACCCCCGGGGACACTGCTTCTGAGCTACGTCAAAGTCCGGGGCTGGCACTTTTAAACATCCACCCAGGTGACACAACAGGCAGCCAGAGACCAGTGAGTGAAGGATGGTGATGGGCACAGCCCAGCGCAGGGGATAGAGCCGGTCACATTGTAATGACTTTGTACACGACAGATGAGAGCTCTGAGTAAGAGTATTGTGGAATCACTATGTTGTACTCCTGAAACTAATGTAACATTGTGTGTCCACTAGGCTGCCAAGTGGCCATCCCAGAAGCCACGACCCCTGGGGCCTTTGGGGACCGGGGCTCCACATTGCCTTGAGTACAGTCTCACTGATGCAGCCACATTGTTTTGTTACAGGTGATCTCAGTACACATTATTTGTCCTGTATTTTTGGAATTACGTGTATGAACAGGTTAGACCATCTCTGGATTTTGTTGTGTGCCAGCAAAGAGAATTGCAGGCACCTGCGTGGCTGAGAAGCTGTGTTCGGGAGGACACAGGACAAGGGTCTGGTGTCTGTGACAGACTCAGGACCAGGTGGAGGTGAGTGAGGGACAGGGCGACAAAGTCACCATGGTAATCAAGCCTCCCCGACACCTCCCGCCAAAGTCTGAATGAGGAGCCCCCAGGGCTGGCCAGG
The DNA here is from genome assembly GCF_023721935.1 of Panthera uncia. Lineage (NCBI taxonomy): Eukaryota > Metazoa > Chordata > Mammalia > Carnivora > Felidae > Panthera > Panthera uncia. The sequence goes on from NW_026057579.1 coordinate 39,842,894, forward strand.
GGCTAAACCCCTGAGTCCTCACGGGCACCCTGAGGGTGAGCATGCCAGTCCAGCAGGATGCCAACAGTCACCACCAGGTGGCAGCAGGGGACAGCAGAGGGGCCAGGCCCCACACAGGAATAGCTGCTCCTGGGCCCGTTTGGTTGGCCGCCCAGGTGTCTCAGCCTCCTATCTCCATTCTAACATAGAACCATCTCCCCCGAATCCTACACTTCCCGGGGCTCGCCTGCCATAGAAGGAAAATATGTTTCGGGTGACCCTTCCTCGCTTCCTGCCGTGATGGGACAATCCCACCAGTCCCCAGGCGTGGCCCGAATCCTCTCCCCTCAGTCCCTCTGAGGCGACCTCCACCCCCTGGACCCTGCTATCCACTCGGGCCTCCTGCAGCCCTGGGCCCATCTCCCACTACCCAGACTCTCAGGCCCAGGAAGTCCCCTACCCCTGCCCCAGTGGCATGTTGAGGCATGTTGAGCAGAGCAGGGATTCCCAGCCAAAAAGAAAGGCTTGAGCCCAACCCCAGAACCTGTCACCCTCAGCCACAAGCCAGGCATGGCCGGAGGCCCGTGATGCCCCAGCCCCCACTGTTCTTCCTCACCGACCTCACATCTGACTTTCTCCCACGTCCACTCAACTCAACCACAAGCCGACTGCCCCTCACACAGCACCCTAAGCCTGTTGCTCCTTGACACCCATGGGGGCCCAGGGTGAGGACACACCCCTGGCTGCCCAACTTGTGCTCTCACTGCCAAGGTCTTGATGGGCAGGTTGGGCCCGCCCCCAGGCCAGGTGCCGCCTGTGGGGCATAAAGCCTGCAGAGGCAGCTCCTGAGGGAGCTCTGCTACCTGCCATGAAGGGGAGCAGCACCCTCCTGCTGGTGGCCCTCACCCTGCTCTGCTCCTGCGGTGAGTCTGTGTGCTTCCAGTAGGGCCCATGTGTGCGGGCAGACAGGAACCTGGGGGGCTAAAACCCAGGCACTAGGCCCCTCACAAGGATGGGCGGCGGCCTTCCTAGGTGCCCGACCGGCCTCCATCACAGAACACAGATGTGGGCAGATGCCCCCGATGCTCCCGCCAACCCCAGTCCCCACCCAGCCCAGCTCCAACCTCTGCCCCAGCCCTAGCGTCACCAAGCCCAATGTCACCAACCTAGCCCAGCCTGACCCCAACCCTCCAAGCCCCAGGTCAGCCAACCTCACTCAGAGGGTGAATTCCAGCCACATTAGGGGCTTGCCGCCCCTTCCCTAGTAATGCCAGGGAACCCCAGAGTGGGAGACGCTGCCGAGGCTAGGGGTGACCAGAGGGGTCTGTGGCCAGGTAGAGTTAGGGGGTATTATGAAGTAAGACCTGGGGGAGGTGAGGCAGGGTGATCATGGGGGCACATCTGGGGCAAGTGAGGTGGGCATTGATGCAGAAGGTCTGGACACCACCGAGGCTGGAGCGCTGGGAGGTCTGGGGTGGGCTGGAATGGAATTCTCTTGTGCCGGTGTCACCTTGCCCCCACCTCACAGGGCTAGCCATCGGGGATGACAACAGTGACTTTTTCATGGACTTCCTGCAAACGCTGCTGGTGGGGTCCCCAGAGGAGCTATATGAGGGACCTCTTGGCAAGTACGATGTCAATGCAGATGCCAAGGCAGCACTGACGGAGCTCAAGTCCTGTATCGATGGCCTACAGCCTGTGCACAAGGCGGAGCTGGTCAAACTGCTGGTACCAAGGCTGGGGTGGGGGCGGGGGGGGGGGTCACCCCATTCCCTGAAGGTCTGCAGCCCCAGCAGGACACACAGCCCTGCCCCACTAGCCCTCCACCAAATGCTATGACTCCTGATTATCACCCCAATACAGCCACCACCCCACAGACACCTTGACCTGCCTCAGTCAGCAGAAGTGGACATCCCAGACCTCAATCCCCCAGAGCAGCCTCAGCCTCCCCTAAGTGCACATACATGCATATGGCACACCCACATACAAGTACGCACCACTTCCGCCGTTGCTAGGAGGGGACTGGCTGAAGTGTGCCAGAGCCTACTGTCCTCCAGGGGCTGGCCTGAGCCTACCCGCCCAACAGGATGGGGCTTTCTAGTTATCGATCACCAGGTATGGGACCCCCCCAGCCCTCTTGGCCCACACCTGTCTGCCTTCCAGGTGCAAGTGCTGGGCAGTCAAGATGATGCATAGCGGACCCCAGTCATGTCTCCAAGCAGCCACAGGACCAGCTACACCAGCAGCAATGGCCACACTGCCCCATTACCACTTCTCTGCGTGTAAATTTATAAAACTGTTCAATCAATAAAGCCTCCTGCAGCTCAGGCTCTGGCTCCTGTCTCTCCCCACAGTCAGGGACACAACCACATGGATATGCGGATTCACAGACACAGGGTCACATCCGCAGAGCATGCACGTAGAAGTAACCCCACACAGAGGGCAGAACCACCAGACCCCCATGTAGGCGGACAGAGCAAGACGGACAGGCAGGGGAGTGGACGCAGGAAGGGCTACAGAGGCAGCGGTGGAGTGCAGGACCAGTGCGTCAGAGGAGGCAGGGCAAAGAGCCCCAGGCCGGCGATGTGGCTAGAACTGGGAGGTCAGGCTGGGGGCGTTCTGCGTCTGAAGACTGTCATTCCAAGACAATAAATATCCACAATATACACCTGGCACAGGTCCAGGGGTTGAAAGCATTCCCCCTAAAGTCACCCAAGGAAAGAGTCTGTCTGGAAGACGTGCAGACCCGAGCCCTACCCCCAAGAGGAACCTTGACAAAGTGGAGAAGAAAGTGCACCTGGTCTTGAGGACACCCGTGGTCGAGGGGTGGGCATGGCCAGCAGTGGCACAGGAGGGAGAGCAGGGTCTGGAAAGGTTCCGCAGAAGGGCAACAGCTCAGCGCCACCCCCCAAACTCCCCAACCAGCGCTGACCCTACCCTCACCCAGGATCCCAACTGCTGGAGCCTTCTTGTGCCTCAGTTTCCCCAGATCAGTGGTCTTCACTGGGAGCAAGGCTGACTAGGTTCATCTCTGCCCCTCACAACCTTTGCTCTCTGGCCACTCCAGCTCTGGGCCCTGTGGCCTCACCTTCCAGTACAGAACCTCACTGTCCCTTTTCCCACCCTCCAAGCCTCTGCCCTACCCACCATAGTGAGGAGCAGAGCAAAGTCCTGACCTGAGCCATGCCTGGTGAGGGTGGGGGTCCCCTGGGCAGAGGCCATTGTCTTCATCATACAGATAGTGATCTAGAACCTGCTGTCCCACAGAGCTGCATTCTAGAGCTCAGGGGCCAGGATCTCTCCCCACCCCCACCCAATTCTCCAAGCCCCCTGAAGAGGAGAGAGAGGGAAAGGCCTTCCTTTCCATGCCCCTTTTTTGGGAACTGCCTGGCATTGAGGCCAGTGCGACGGGACGACCTCCAAGGAGGCCCGGTCCATAGGTTGCTCTGAGTGCAGCTCCTGGACTGAAGAGGTAAGGGCCCCTCTGGAGTGGCCCTCTCCCTGCCCCACAGCACAGCCTCAGCCAAGAAGTTTTCCACCTTTGCCCACCACTCCCTGCCCAGTGGTGCCCACCATCCCCTGAATAGGAGGAAGCTACCCAGAGCCCCTGCAGAGCCAGGGAAGTGTGGTCAGTGAGGCTGGAGGAGACAGCCCTTCCCAGATTGTGCATGAGGGTCTAATGCTCCTCCTCTTGGAGGCTGGTGAGGGCAGAGCAAGCCCACTGCTCCAAGCATAACCTCTGTGTAGGCCCCAGCTCAAGACCTTACTGAGGAGGCTGTGGCCTGCAGTTCTGCCCACCAGTGGGGACAAGACAGGGATAGGGTGGGGAGTTGGGACTTCCCAGCACCTGGTCACCCTTCCATCCATGGACAGAGCCAGCCATGGCAGAGGAAGTATGGGTGGGCACCTGGAGGCCCCATCGCCCCCGGGGGCCCATCATGGCCCTCTACAGCAGCCCAGGACCCAAGTACTTGATTCCACCCACCACGGGTAAGAGCCTGGGAGCCTGGGATGGGACTGGGGTAGGGGCAGAAGCCAGCTCTGAGGTGGGCTTGGGATGGGCCTGGAGAGGGTCTGGAGAGGGTCTGGGAGGGCATGGGGCGGGTCTGCGAGGTTCTGGGAGGGTCAGGGAGGTCTGACGAGGGTCTGGGGAGGGCATGGATGGGCCTGGGGTGGGTCTGGGGCGGGTCTGGGGAAAGTTTGAGGTGGGCCTAAGGAGGGTCTGTGTGGGGGCAGGGGGTGGGCCTGGAGAGGCTCAGAGCAGGGAGGGCATTGGGAAGGCTGGGGGCTCATCCCTGACTCCCAGCCCATCGACCCCTCTGGGGTCAATAGGGTGGGGAGAAGGATGGCATCTTACTACGGGCTGCTCAGAACCCCTGCCCCACAGGCTTTGTGAAGCACACACCCACCAAGCTGCGTGCACCAGCCTACAGTTTCCGCGGGGCTCCCATGCTCCTGGCGGAGAACTGCTCCCCGGGGCCCCGCTACAGCGTGAACCCCAAGATACTGAGGACTGGCAAGGACTTTGGCCCTGCCTACTCCATCCTGGGGCGCTATTGTACCAAGACCATCATGACCCCTGGCCCCGGTAAGTGAGCCTGGCCCAGCTGCAGACCTGCCCAACCCTGCTGGCGGCCACTGCACGTCCTGTCCAGGTGAAGGTGTGAAGGAGCACAGGCATCCTGGCTCTCCTGTCCCCTCTTTTTCCTCTCGAGGGACACCATCAGGCCCAAAGCACCCTCGGAGACCCTCAAGCCCGGCTCTAACTTGGGCTTTTCTTGGCCTACGTCCCCACACCAGGCCCACACCAGACTCTGCCCTTCCCCCTCCAAAGCTGCACCTGTCCCGCCCACTCCTGCAACTCCGGGACACCCCTAACCAATCTCGGTCACCATCCCCTCCCGGCACGCCCTCCGCTCTTCTCCCGAGCCAGGTGACTACCTTCCAGAGAAATCGGCCAAGCACGTGTTTGACTCAGCACCCAGCCACTCCATTTCTGCCCGAACCAAGACCTTCCGAGTGGACAGCACTCCAGGTGTGCAGCAGCCCTGACAGCCAACATCCAACCAGGGTGGGGACCCGGGGGGGGGGGGGGGGGGGGAGGGAGGTGAGACAGGTAACGTGATGGCTGCGCTCCTGGAAGTGGCAAACTTCAGGAAAGGAGCTGAGACTCTGCAGGCAGGATTCTGTCCAACTGAGACTCGCTGCCTGTGCGCCCCACAGGCCCTGCCGCCTACACGCTGCCTGTGGTCATGGGGCCCCACACCGTTGGCAAGGCGTCCCAACCCTCCTTCTCCATCAAAGGCCGCAGCAAGCTGGGCAGCTTCAGTGACAACCTTCACAAGGCAAGGGTTCCCCCCCCCCCCCCCCGCCGCCCCAGGCACAGCACTGTTCATCCCCCAGAGACAGTCCATCTGGCCCTTCCTCCCCAGAACCCAGTCCCATCAGAGTGAAACCTATCAGCTCTTCACCCTCCGATGTCTGCCACATGCATGGCACCATCCTGTCCCCTGCACCCCCAGGTTACATTCCGGGGATGAGGAAGGGCAGACAATGGACAAGGACAGAGATAGCGACAGTGCCGGGGTAGTGGAGCAAGGAAGGGATTTATGGAGTGCTGCAGGGAGGGTGGGAGCAGCCTTCGATAAGGTGGCATGCAGGAAAATAAGAAGGAGAGGAGTAAAATGTGAGATATTTGGGGGAGGAGGGTTCCAGCTGCAGAAACAGCCAGTGCAAAGGCCCTGAGGTGGCCATGTGTTCAGGAGGTCGAGGAGCCTGGGGAGACTTCCAAAGTGGTTTCACAGCACTGCTGACCCGCCAGTCCAGCCCACGGCCATCAAATCCCACAGGACAGAACCCCAGCTGCAAAGGGGCCTCTCCTGCACATACCAAAGGGACAAGCCTGGGACTGACACACACTGAGGTGTCATCGCCTTGGTGAGGCTTCAGTAGAGGAGTAATGTCCCACACAGAGGTCATCCCACAGTGTGACTGTTGTCTGGAGACAGAAGGGACCCCTGGACACACAGACACACAGTGACTCAAGGCTTGAAACGCACTGTCCAATGCTGGCCACCTACCCTTTTGGGTCACGTGTCCTGGCAGGCCAAGCCTGTCTGAGCCTCTTTCACCTTCCAGACCCCAGGTCCTGCAGCCTACCGCCAGACGGATGTGCAGGTGACAAAGTTCAAGGCTCCACAATACACCATGGCAGCCCGGGTGGAGCCCCCAGGGGACAAGACCCTCAAGCCAGGACCAGGAGCCCACAGCCCTGAGAAGGTCCAGGAAGAACAGGGCCCAGAGGGGTGGCGTGAGGGGTGGGGAGTTACAGTGAGGAGGGAGTGGGGATGGTGACATGGCCCAGAGGGCATAGGGGTGGTCACAACCCAGTGGGGGGGAGAAGGGGCACCACTCAGAGGGGGTGATGGGGCACAGCCTGGGAAGCCGGGAACACAGGCCAACCTGTGTGGTTGAGCTGTTGGGGGATACATCTCGGGGGTGTGAAGTCAGCAGGGGCACAGCCTGGTTGCAGGGGGAGGCACAGGCCAGAGGAGTAGTTGGGGAGCAAGCCCAGAGTGGGTGTGGGGGGGAAGGGCCTGTGAGCCTGTGGGGGGCACAGTGTCCATGCATCCCTAGAATGCTAGGCTTTCCTGACATACCATTTCCCCAGCTGGCAGGTCCTGCCTCCCTAGACACCAGTGACAGTTAGTGTGCAGAACACTCACCAAACCCAGTAGTGTGGCTTTGGCGCTGGTCCTGAGCCCGGGGCTCAGGAAGGACAGTGAAGCCACTGTCAGCAGCTCTAACCCCAGGGAGGGCAGAACCTGTCAGGCAGGGGCAGGGGTGCCAGAGCCTCTCACAGCCTCTCCTCCCCAGGTGACAGTGACCAAGCCCTGTGCCCCCATCGTCACCTTCGGCATCAAACATTCTGACTACATGATGCCCCTCGTGGTGGATGTGGAATAGCCCTGGCCCCCACCGCACCCCATCACCCACAGCCTCTGCACATCATGTTCCCACATCTGGGCCGTGGGCTAGGGACGCCTCCTCCCCAAGCTGGGCTGTGGCCAGCCTGGCCCTGTAGGGCAGAGCATACCTGTTTGGACAGTTGTGACCAGTTATTTTTTCTATGCTGCTTTCCCATTTGCTAATCTTGTTTCCTGCTGTGCCCACATGTTTAATAAACCACAGATCCCATTAGTAATGGATTTGTCTTGACAGTAGAATCAAGCTTTTTCAGAAAGCCCCCCCCGCCCCAACACAGGCTGTTGGGTCCTACCCTGGCTTCCAGGGCTTGGGGTCTGAGCAGAGGAGGGCTTGGGACCATCGGGCGCCCACCCTCCTAATTCTGCCTCGGGCCCTTCACCTCGCGTTTCGTCGTACACTCCAGGGATGGTCACACAAGCACCTATCCCCTCCTATGTGGTCTTCTGCCTGTATGACTCACTCTCAACCGTGAGATCTGGGTCCCCACCTTGAATCTGGACTAGGGCCTGTGACCACCCTGAATAAAGTGATACTGTGACTCCTGACGCCAGGCAATGACATAGAAAGGAAACAGCTTCTGCCTGTGTATCCCCCTCGCTTCGCTCACTTCACACCATGGTGTGCCCCCAGCACGTGGTGTGGCCACATCAACATCCAGGCAGCCAGCACAGCTGGACCGCAAGCTCACACCAGCATCAACCAGCGGGGATGTGAGCAAGCCTTCAGGTGACAGCAGCCCTGACCTCAGGTCTCCCAGCTGAAGCCTTAATGTTCTAGGCAGAGAGCTGTCCCCACCGTGCGGGTCTCAAATTCCAACCACGGTGATCCAAAGACAAAAATCACTATAAGTGACTAAGTTTTAAGGTGATCTGTTATGCAGCAAAGGCAACACAGGAAGCACAAGAGGACGAGGACCGGGAAGGGGGTATCCGAGTGAGGCCCAAAACAGGCATTTCTAGAGGCCACCTGGAGTCTAAGGCCAGGCCTTGAGGAATGGAGTCTGGATTTCACCTTGACCTTGGGGAGGTTGCTGAGGACCTCAAGATGGGTGGTCCTGCCTGCTGTCCCCGTGAGCCTGCCAGCCATAGCCACACAGAGCACAATATGGCTGCTGACCCTGGCCCAGCAGGAACATCAGGTTCGGTGTTCTGAGCACCTCACACTTATTCATCTAACCCTTGGGAGTAATACTATCATCACCCTATCTGAGTTACAGAAACTTGGCAGAGAAAGTGGTAAGCCTGTGACCACCTGCCTAGGGCGGCAGGGGCCAAGTGAGGGAGGGAGGGAGGGTACAGGGACAAGGCAGAACCAGAGAGGGAAGAAGTGGGGTCTGGACCAGCAGCCTGTCTGTGGACCGAGTCAGTTACAGATGAAACTCTCAAGCACCCAAAGAAATGAGGACACCAAAGACAGTGTTTACTTCATCATGAAACTGTTTATTCCAAATTTTTATTGGTAAATGCCTTGTCCTTGAATTGCGGGATAGAGCCTGGCAGCTACCTTGGCACAGACTGGGTCCCCGGGTCCTTCTTGGGTTACTAGTCTCAGGCACCAACATCAGCAAACCCCGCCTATGCACAAAAGTAGGTGCTGAGTGCACAAGGCTGAGCAGGAAGAGGGTGAAGCCTCTGACAGGTTGGCAGAATTGCCAGGCCCCCCTCACAGAATCCATCCCAATGCAACGAGAATGAGAGACCAAAAGGTCAATCAGAAAGGAACTAAAACCCAGACCCCAAAATAGCTGGAAGCAGAGATGGAAACTTTAGGAGAGAACGTTACAGCTGGAGGTCTCAGGGAGACAGCAGAAAACACTCAGCAAGACCACCCAAGTGCAGAATGGAAACTAGCCTGCCATGGCAGGACGAGCAGGCACAGCTCGCTTAGTGTGGTGTGGCTCCCACAATGGAGCATGTTCTCAGAAAGTGAAGTCAGCACCACAAACCCAGGCAGAGTGGGGGATGCAGGGTGAGGGTGTGTCTGCAGTGCCCTCGGCAGCTGCCAGCACAGTGGCCAGTGGGCACGCCCCCATGGCAAGATTTAAGGTGAGATGAGCAGAGGACTAAGTCAAAGCCATAGAGTGTGGCGACTGGGAAGGGAGGCAGGACCACGGGAGCCTGAGAATGCCAGGGAGTAAGGGGAAACAGTGAAGTCCCAGAGACATGGAGGCATGTAAGCCGACCTCACTGGATGAGAAACGAGCATCTGGAGGAGCAGAGGCGGTCAGAACAGAACACTCAGAAGTAGGAAGGTGGGATCCTCCTCCTCCAGGAGGCTGAGAGGGCCAGCAGGTACAATGGAATGACCACATGAGGATACAGGCCAATCCTGCTGGAAGGGGAGGCAGGCATCAGTGCCACAGGGGCAGTGCCCAGGGCTGGAGACCAGAGCAACGTAGGGCCAAGAGAGTTGACGTGTGGTCAACGTGTGTGACCCGGGCAAGGAGGCGGACAGGGCGCCAACAGTCTTCAGGGAGTAAGGGGAGTACCTGGGATGACAGAAGACGGGGAAGCACACAGAGCCAATGAATCGTTTCTTACATGTATTTGTGCACAAGCAAGGGTGCCGACACCTCACCACATCTCACCAGCGGGTGAGATGCCACTGGTCCAGCTGGGCCTGTGGTTCGGTTTGTGTGAACATGGGGCTGGCCAAGTGGGCAGTGAGGGCCCAGGGAACGAACGGTGGGTGGGCATGGAGGGCAGTCTGCAGAGGGATGTGAGAATAACTAAGCATCCCCACAGTAAGGTGGTACTCACTGTCAAAGGGCCTCGCTTGGTGGATGGGAAGCTGCCTGCTGACACTCCAGAAGCGACCCATAGGTCCTACGAAGAGAGTCCTTGTAGGGAAGCCTCCTGTCCTGACCCACAGAAGGTGCCCCCCTCAACACACACACTGCCTGACTCTGAAATGCCAGACACAACTGCCTCTAAAGGTCTGGTCTCGCGGAAATACACCTTTGGTGTTGGGTAGCTCTCGAATCCTGAGAAAATGGGGAGTTTCTTCTCCTGGATACAAGACTGTGAGATCCAGAAGGACTGGGAGGGCCCAGGGCCTCCAGCCAAGGCTGCAGTCCACTCCTTCATCCACGACCCCTTGCCCTTTCCCGAGGGTCCGGAGGGCAGGCAAGGCCTCAGGGCGGAACCCTCAACATTGATCTACCCATGCCCAGCAGCCCTAGCCAAGATTATCAGCCATCTCTGAGTAGAAATGGTGCTCAAAGTTCACAGCCACACCCCCTTCCTGTGTCAGCTCCAGGCACCTCAGATCTCAGATGTGGCCTGACCCAGAGACAAGGATGGGACAGAGCCTTAAAACGCCAAAGCCCCAAGGAACAGGGGAAGGCTGCTAGCCACAGGTAGCCATGTCCAGGATTCCCAGCTGCTCAGGTCAGACCTGCTCTGCCAGAGCCTCTAACACCCAGAATAGTACAGAGAGCTAGGCCTTGGTTTCTCCAAGGGAAAGAGACCCTTACACACATGGGACCGGCCAACATGAGCTCACGGGGTCAGAGGAAGCCACGAACTCCCAGTCACACAGGAAAAAGATTCCCAAGCCACGATCATCGTTTCAAAGGAGTATTTTGTACGTAGGTCTTCTGGAGCCCAGGACACCAGGCAGGGGGAGACCCTGGTTGCCCCAGGCACTCACAGAAGCCAGTTCCTAGTGGCTCATGTCCTTGCCCTTGACAGGAGATACGAGAGGATGAAGAAGGCCACGATCAGGCCTGCGGCCATACCACATAGAAGCTTCCGGTTGTCTCGCCCAGACCTCGCCATTGTGGAAAAGCGCTTCACACTCCCTGTGAGCAGGCCTGTCATGCTTGTGAAATCCGAGTCCTGAGGGAGGAATCCCAGCACAGTCACACAGGGGGGGCATCTCCACGACCGACACGCAGGTGCTGCAGGCACGCTGGGAGCCTGCACAGCAGGCGGTGTGGGGCAGAGCTGACCGCGGTGCCCGCGCACACTGCAGACCCTTACCATGCTGTCCAGGTACCGGTTCTGGTCTTCTGCGTCCCTATCGATGTCCAGGGCCAGCTGGTCAGGACACAGAGGGGGCAAGGTCAGGCCAGAGAAGGGACACTGGATGGCGCTTGACCCCCCGTAAGACCAGCAGACCCTGCCAACAACTCTGCCAGACACAGTACCACCAGCAGAGATCAGGATTCAGGTGTCCCCTGGACCTCACACGGATGAACGCTGCCATGGATGAGACAAGGAAGATGGGAACTACGTGAAACCCTTCCCAGCCTCTACCCTCCCTCTGGTCCCCACTCCAGGGTGCTAGGTGGAGGTGAAGGGACGACCACCACTGACCGATTTGAGCCTGGTGACCTTGGAAGCCAAGTTGTCGGCCATCCGCTTATTCTCCCGGTCTAGAATCTCCTCCACAGCGGCGGGGCTCTGAGCTGCGAGAAGGGAGAGTCTGAGGGGGAGCATCCACCTGTGAGCACTGCCCTTGACCCCTGCATGTCAGCCCTTTGTGGCCTCAGGGCTCTCACTCCAATCCCACCCAGCCATGCTGGAAGTCTCAGAGGACTGAGCCACATCTGTTGAGCGGGCCCAACCCTAACCCGGGATCCAGTGCATGGACGTCACACATGACGGGCTGTGTAAAGGATAGTGCGTGTGAGCACCTGTCATGTGAGCACATGTCCTGTAAACGTATCTAGGCACCCCAAAGGGGTACAGTCCTACTAGCACTTTCTGATACTGTCACAGAACCTGCATGATCCCTCCACAGATGGCATCATAAGGATATATGGGATAGTTAGTTCTGGCAGGAAGAGCACCCAGGAGGGAAGCAGAAAAGCCCTGGCAGTGATGGCCCATGAACTGGGTTCTGAAGAGATGACAAGTGACCAAAGAGGAAACAAATTCGCAAAGCTCCCAACACCCAAAAGTGGGGGCTGAGGTCGATCCTGAGTGCAGGCCCTAGGTCTGCTCACCTCTACACCCCACACCTTACAGGACGCCCTGACCCATGACTAGTGATGCTGAATTTGTCACATCAGGTGTGTGGGAACCATCTCCCCCCAAGTTCGGAGTGCAATTTTGCGGCGGCCAGGATGCCTTAATATGCCACCGAGGCACAGCCTTAGGAATCACTGATGAATACAAACCCCAAAAGAAAGGCTGTTAACGTCCTGCCAACCACTTCATGTTCGTTAACCCCCTAACAGTTACAAGAGCCCAGCGACACAGGCCATCAGCATCCCAATCCCAGATGAGAACAGGGGCTTCCCCGAGGGCAAACGGGCCAGCCTAGGCCACCCCACCACGCAAAAGCCTCCTCTCCCACGCCAGCTTCCGGGACCTGTGGCCCGTGGCCCGCCAGAGGCCCCAGGCAGAACGACCTCGCAGGGTCAGGAGCACCTGCAGGGCCCCAGAGACCCCTCCCCCCGCGCGCAGCCTGGCTCCGCCCGCCGGCAGTTCTCCCCGCCGCGGCCACTCGGCGGGGCAGGGGCGGGCGGAGGCGGCTCCAGCGGGCAGCCGCATCGTCCACGGCCGGCCGCGCCGCCATCCGGCTCGCTCCCCCGCGCTCACCCCGCGCCCAGTCAGCCATCGCTCCCGGCCCCGGCCGGGGTCTCCGTCAACCGCACAGCCACAGCCTCCGCGGACGTGGCGCAGCACCGGGAAGGGCCCTGCGGCCCTGCCCCTTCCGCCCGGGCACGCCGACTTCCGGCCGAGGTCCGGCCGCCGGGGTGACGTAATGGGAGCCGAACCCGCCTGAGGTCTGTTCCGCCGCCGGACAAGGGGAGGGGACGGGCCGTCGGCTCTGGGGACCGCTTGCTGGTTGGTGCTTTCCCCTGGCAATTACTGCGTTGACAGACACTACTACCAGCCAACCGCGCCGAAGGCGGGGTCAGGTCCTCCGTAGGAAGCGCTCCCAGGCCCTTTATCAGGCGAGATAGGCTGGAAAGGGTCTCAATGGGCATCCGCCTCCGCCAGGCTGCGGTGGGAGTCCCGGCCCCGGTTACTGCCGGTGGCACAAAGTGGAGATCAAGGCCTGGGGCGAGCGGGCGCTGCAGAAGATGCAGGGGTGAAAGCACTCTGAAGGAAAATAAACCAGACGAAGGGTCGGGGGGGGGGGGGGGGGGACAGTAGGAACCGGGCGCTTGCCTTTGCACCCGGGCGCTGAGGGCGCGGTGCGAAGGAGATACTCAACATAGGCTTGTTGCACAGTGGATACCTCCCCACCCTACTGGAGAGTTCGCTCTGTGTCATTTATTCCTCCTAACAACACACTAAAACGACAGTTTCTACCATCTCTGCTTTTCAAAAGAGGAAGCTGAGTCGAGGCCAGACTGTGTCTGGGTTACACACCCAGGAAGTTGCTGCACAAAATAATGCTTTGCCTTCATCCTGACCCCTCCCCACTCTCCCCTTTCTTTTAAGCTTCAAGGAGGTCTGCTTCTCTCCCACCACGACCATTCCCATCTGCTCTTTTTGTTTTGCATGACCTTCCCCCAGATCACTTCTTATCGTCCAGTCTCCAAAAATGGCATTTCATCAGATCCCTTTGCGGCCCACCAGGCTCTCCGCCTTTTTTCTTAAATCACAGGACTATGGCTGCCTATCGGCGTCTTATTTGTCCGTGTTTCCTTGTGTTCACCTTTGGAACACAACCTCTACGAAAGCAGGGACCTCGCATGCAGTAGGCACCCAAACCCCTGTTTACTACATCAGGTGGTCTCCGGGCTGCAAAGTCCTTTCTTTTCCACCTGGACTTTCCCCTTGACTTCCACTCGTTCGGTCCATCAAGAGGGGCGTGGATGGGAGGGGTTGGTAGGGCGGGCTGAGGTCCTCGCCTGCTGGGAATTCCAGTCCAAGAAGCAGGGGTCCCTGTTAGGTTCGGAGGCTACTCGGCCCCAAAGTCGGACGATCACCGAGTAGGATCTTTGAAACCCCAGCTAACTCCGGGCAAAATCTTCAAGCTCCAGTCAGCTGGTCCAGGTCTCGCCACCTTAAGGAGCTCGAAGCCCTGACACACCCCAGAGCCGCAACGCACGCCCATCCCGGCCTCTCCCAGCGCAGCCCCGGCCCCGCCCCACAGCCTCGCGCGTGCCCATCCCAGATTCCTCCGCGCGCAGCCCTAATACAACCCCGAGGGAGGTGCCGTGCACGCCGGTCCCGACCTCCCCGGCGCACAGCCCAGACCCCGCTCCGCGTCGCCGCGTACGCCGGTCCCGGCTTCCCCCGCGCGCAGTCCTGGCCCCGCCCCGCGGCGCCGCGCACCCCTATCCCGGCTTCCCCCGCGCGGCGAGTCAGGGCGGAGCGAGCGGGCTCATCCTGGGTGGGAAAGCCAAGCCTCTCCCACCCGCCCAGCGCGGTATCCCGGGGACGCCATGGAGCCCCGGGTGGTTGCGGATGCTGTGGAGACGGGAGAGGAGGATGTCATTATGGAGGCTCTGCGCACGTACAACCGGGAGGTGAGCGAGAGCCGTGAACGTGGTACACGAAAGAAGAGGTGGGGCAGGGTGGGGCGCGAGCGCGGCGGGCGGGGCGCCGAGTCGGTGAGGAGTTGCTACCGGGAGAGAGTCCGGGTGCGCTCGCTGCTGGGCGGGTGGGGCGGGGCGCCGTCGGTTTCCCATCCACGGAGCGCGAGTCCTGCCTGGTGTGGATCTGTGCCCCTGAGCCCCTGGGTCTCTCTGCAGAACTCCCAGAGTTTCACGTTTGATGATGCCCAACAGGAGGACAGGAAGGTGGGTGCTGACCGAGGGGTAAAGGGGAAGGGATGGGAGGTCCCGGGAAAAGGGGCCTGGTGGAGCCGCTCTTCTTCCTGCCCACAGAGACTGGCAGAGCTGCTGGTCGCGGTTCTGGAGCGGGGCTTGCCACCGTCCCGCCGCGTCACCTGGCTGCAGAGCATCCGCATCCTGACCAGAGACCGCAGCTGCCTGGAGCCTTTCACCAGCCGCCAGAGCCTGCAGGCACTTGCCTCCTATGCTGGCATCGCCTTGGAGGGGTCCGTCCCTGAGCCTCTGGACATGGACGTTGTACTCGAGTCCCTCAAGTGCCTGTGCAACCTCGTGCTCAGCAGCCCGGTGGCACAGGTGCTGGCCGCAGAAGCCCGCCTAGTGGTGAGGCTCGCAGAGCGTGTGGGGCTGTATCACAAGAGCAGCTTCCCACACGAAGTCCAGTTTTTTGACTTGCGCCTCCTCTTCCTGCTCACGGCACTTCGCACTGATGCGCGCCAGCAGCTGTTTCAGGAGTTGCAGGGGGTGCGCCTGCTGACTGCTGCCTTGGAGCTGACACTGGGAATGACCCCTGATGGGGGCCCTCCTGAGCTCCTTCCTCCCCAGGAGACTGAGCGGGCCATGGAGATCCTCAAAGTGCTCTTCAACATCACCTTTGACTCCATTAAGAGGGAAGTGGATGAGGTGAGGGCTGACCTGAGTCCGTGGGTAGAGCTTAGCAGTGTGGACGTTTCCTGGATCTGTCTGCCTGTAGGAATACTGGCAAGTTTCTGGGCATCAGATGGGGAGAGGGCAGGTGGAGCTCTTAGCTTATCGGGAGGAGGCAAGGAGATGCACATTTTGAGCAGGGAGCCTTGGAGAAGATTTCTGAGAGAGGTGGAGGGCATGTCTGGCTCTTCCAGCCTAGCAGGAGGGCCGTTTGGTGCGTGGGGAGGCTGTAGGAGATTTTCCACCATGAGGCCGTGACCATGTGGCTAGAGTACACTGTGACTTCATCCCGAGAGGACTTAGTGACGTTCTTGATCACAGAAACACTCTCAAAGTAGAGTAGAAGAGGGCAAGTAGAGGAGATGCATGGTCTCTGCACATGATCCTGGAGCGGTGCTTCCTCTCACAAGAACACCTTTCTTTCTGGTCAGGAAGATGCTGCCCTTTATCGGCACCTGGGGACTATTCTGCGGCACTGTATGATGGTCGCTGCTGCTGGAGACCGCACAGAAGAGTTTCACGGGTGAGGGTGCAGCCTCTTGAGATGGAAGGGAAGTGTGTTCGCGTGTCCGAACAGTGCTTCCCAGCTCTGGCTGTGGGCTAGGCGCCACCCTAGAGAGTCTTCATCTGTCTGGCTGGGACCAGACATTAGTGTGTCTCTGCAGTACTACGTGATCAGGACAAGCGTCTGGATCTGCGGACGGGAACGTGTCCCTGGAACTTGGGTGGTAGCAACAGGCAGTGTGGTATCTACAGGGCAACGTGGCTATTCATCTCTCTTCTCCATGACCTGTGTTTAGGCAGGTTCTGGCTTGCTTTTTTTTTTTAATTTTTTTCTAACGTTTATTTATCTTTGAGAGACAGAGCACGAGCAGGGGAGGTGAGAGCGAGAGGGAGACACAGTATCTGAAGCAGGCTCCAGGCTCCGAGCTGTCAGCACAGAGCCCGATGTGGGGCTTGAACTCACGAACTGTGAGATCGTGACCTGAGCTGAAGCCGGACTCTTGACTGACTGAGCCACCCAGGCGCCCCCAGGTTCTGGCTTTCAAGAGTGTCTGTGGTGCTTCAACCCAGACAGAGGGTGCCCCTTTCCTTGGGAACTCACCCCACTGAGTGGGATGAGCCTCTGAGGTTAGTCCTACTCTAAGTTCTGGCCTCTTGCTGGCCATTAAGTCCCTGGACGCTAGTTCACATCACATGTGGCCTCTGCAGGGGGCACCAAGGGTTGTACTTGTGCAGGGGGACCAGACTTACCAAGCCCCTCTCCCCCATCTGTCTTCAGCCACACAGTGAATCTCTTGGGAAATTTGCCCCTCAAGTGTCTGGACGTCCTTCTTACCCTGGAGCCACATGAAGGTTCCCTGGAGTTCCTGGGAGCAAACATGGATGTGATTCATGTCCTCCTCAGCTTCCTAGAAAAGCGTCTGCACCAGGTGGGCAGAGGGACCTGCTGTGTGGGTACCTCGGTGGCTCTGACTTTCCCCAGCAGCTGTGGTCCGTGCTTTTTCACGGTACCCACTGGTAAGTGGAGATCAGCCTGACAGTGTGAGTCAGGCAGTTTCTCCATCTGCTCTGTGGTCCAGCCACCAGACTCCTCCTCCCTGAGAAATATGGGGACCCTCACACATATATTTGAAGGTTTTCATTTCGTTGGTTATCACGAGTTTTAAAACAAAGTACTTACCTTTTAGATCTCTTTGTGGCTCTCTTTTGAGTGATCTGAGAAGTCCCCAGCCCTTGCTTGTGACTGTAGAACTTCAGTGTTGCTGCACACGGGTGGCCCGTGGGAACAAGCATCCCTGCAGGGACCCACAGGCATCTTGAGCCAGAGCCTCCCTGGTTCTTGGGCCTGCACACAGGACATTGGCCAGACCTCTGGCCAGCTTCTCTGGGAGCTTGCAGACATCACACAAGCTACAGAGTGCAAGGGAGTGGGATTAGATGGACACCTCCAGAATCCACATTGTGCACATATGCTGTGAGCTGGATTACAAACGCCTGGCGTTGGATGTGATGGCTGTGACTGTCCCTACCACTGCTGCTGCTGCTGGGGTTGGGGTCCAGGGAGATAACTAGGGAGAGGGCCGGGGAAGGACAGGAGCTCTCTGGATCCATGACGCCCACAGAGTAGAGGTTTTCTTTTTGTGTTTTGGCTGTTGTTTTCTGAGGACAGGTCATGTGCCAGTGGTGTGCTAATAACTGAATGCTCTGTATTTCCCGTGCAACCTTGGTATGTAGGCGAGGAAGTGAGAGCAGATGAGTTATTTGCCCCAGGTCACAGAGCATGTGAGTGCATCCTAAGTTAAGTTCCATTTGTGGCCCTCTTGAAATTCACACAAATTCACAAGAATGTGCCCGGTCTTGGCCCCTCAGCTGACTAACCAGGGCAAGGCCTCTTCCTGAGCGCCTCCTGCCAGGACCATCTGGTGTGCGTGTGTTTGCCCCCCCCCCCCCACTTCAAGTCAGGTGGGGGCACAGCCCCAGTGACAGAGGCTCCTCTGCAGACGCACAGGCTGAAAGAGAGCGTGGCCCCCGTGCTGAGCGTACTGACCGAGTGTGCCCGCATGCACCGCCCTGCAAGGAAGTTCCTGAAGGCCCAGGTATGGGGCACAGGGGCCGGGGCGGGACCCTGCTTACAGACCCCAGCTGCTGCAGGCCCAGGCTGAGGGACGGCTGCCTCCCCAGGTGCTGCCCCCACTGCGGGACGTGAGGACGCGGCCCGAGGTCGGGGAGCTGTTGCGGAACAAGCTCGTTCGCCTCATGACGCACCTGGATACTGACGTGAAGAGAGTGGCAGCTGAGTTCCTGTTTGTCCTGTGCTCGGAGAGTGGTGAGTAGCAGGATCTGGCCCAGCGCCTACCCTTCCCAGCCACCTCACACACTGATCTCTGCCCTGCTTCTCAGTGCCCCGATTCATCAAGTACACGGGCTACGGGAACGCTGCTGGCCTCCTGGCTGCCAGGGGCCTCATGGCTGGGGGCCGGCCTGAGGGCCAGTATTCGGAGGACGAGGACACGGACACAGAGGAGTACAAAGAAGCCAAGGCCAGGTGTGTGCCCCTACACCCTCGGCTCCCCTCACTCACCCTGGTCCCTGTTCCCACACCCATATGGACTCACAGGGTGGGTGGGACAAGAGGACAGATGGCTGAACTTTTGGGGAGTCGGGCACTGGTCGCATAAGTAACCTGTCTTGATGTCAGGATGTTTTGTGAGTGTGGGCTGAGTGGGGCCAGGCAGTCGGGGGACCAGGATATCCCCCGAGCAGGGGCTGGGGTCCTTGCTGCTCCTGGAAAGAGCCCTCTTGTGGCTGCCCTGCTTCCACCCACCCTGTGCAGCCGCCTCCTGTCCTAGAGAGTCGCTAATGCGTTCCCCACAATCCCTCCCCTGGGAAGCAGCATAAACCCAGTGACCGGGAGGGTGGAGGAAGAACCGCCCAACCCCATGGAGGGCATGACAGAGGAGCAGAAGGAACATGAGGCCATGAAGCTGGTGAACATGTTTGACAAGCTCTCCAGGTACGTGTTGTGTCAAGGAGGGGCCCACAGCTGGGAGAAGGGAGAACAGAAGCCTAGGACCCGTGTCCGGTCCTGTGAGCGCCAGGAAGTGGGGTTAAAGTTGGGCTTAGCAAGGCTGTGTTACTAAGGTCGGAAACAGGAAATGCCCCGGGAAAGGATTAGACTTGAGGTTGGTATTACATTTGTTTCGTAGATGACGAAAATTGAGACCTGGAGAAATAAGAATTCGAGAGTGCATAAGGTCTCAAAGCCACTGGGTAGCAGTTTGGATTCAGGCCTGTTTGGCCAGGGGTGAACCCGACTTCTGCCCCACATGCCGTGCCCCTTCCCCACCATGCTTTTCCCCCACAGGCACAGAGTCATCCAGCCTATGGGGATGAGTCCCCGGGGTCAGCTCACATCCCTGCAGGATGCCATTTGTGAGACCATGGAAGGGCAGCTCTCCTCGGAACCCGACTCAGACCCCGACTGAGGACACCCACTCTTCTGTTCCCCCTTCAGAACTGGTGCTGCTTCCAGAGATGGCCTTGGGACTGTGACCCAGGGAAGCCATGCTTGGAGACCCTTTTCTCTTTACTTCCAAAGTTCTGTTAATGGTTTGTCTCTGGTCCAATTTCTTATCTTTAGGACTATGAGGGCCTTGTCCTGCTGCAACTCTGGGAACTCCACCATGATCTCCACAGATGAGGTGGTCTCGTGTGCCAAGAGGATGTGTGCAGAGGCTGCTGCCTGGGGGCAGGAGCTGAGCATGGGCACATGCACAGGCAAGCATGTCTAGGGCTGTCATACCGGCCCAGAGCTTCTGTGTCAGGCAGGCGCTGCAGCTGACAGGAAAAGAACTTGCTAGGACCCTGTATCCTAATGTCAGAAACATACTTTCAAGGTATGCTCTATTTCTGTCCCCACTGAGCTCAGGACTGGGAGCCTCCTGTGCGTTCTTGGTCCTCGCTCAGCACTCTGCTATAAGTGTCCACCGCAGCCAAGCTCTCACTGGTTGTGACAGTGGAATCCTGGGCTTCCCACTGGCGTAGACAAATACACGAAGGGAAACGCACCTCGTAAAACCACAAGTCTGGATTTCTGTCGTGTACCACAAAGCATCACTGAAATATCTTGGAATAAAGAGTTTCGAGCAAGAATGTGTGTGAGGAATTAATTTCATTGTTCTCAGAATTCAGTCCTTTTCCTAGATCATCATTCATGTCTTTTGTCCTTGTGGAGGCCACCAGACCCTCTCTGAGGACTCTCTTAAACGCGCGGCAGGTGGTGAAACAGTGCCCAAGGGAGCACACACAGGGTGGGAGCCAGGGGTCAGGATGATGTGCCTGGAGGTGCTATCCATGCTGGGCCTTGGGGCAACCCCAGCAGAAGGGGCCTGTGCAGGCGCAGGAAGTATGGCCTGAGAACATGTCGGGCTGGGGGCCAGCCAAGGTTTCTAAATGACTTAAGGCCTTCCATAACTTAGATGTCAATCCTAGAGGCATTATTGGGAAGGCCTGGTGGAGAGTGGGGACGGGGTGGTTAGATGCCGGAGCAGGTGAACATGGCCTGACACCCTTCCGCGAGGGGTGTTGGTGCTCCGTGGGAAGTGGCACTGGGCTCACCTCCAGGGTGAATCCAGGGGCATGTTCTCCATCCTTGGGTTATTCTAGTCGGAGGAATGCCCACACACCCCTCAAGGTCCCCTTTCTACAGCCACTGTTAACACCTGTATTCCCTTAAGGAGACCAAAGAGTTTATTTCATGCCATAAATGAATAAAGTTTCTTTAATTAAAAATAACATTACTAAGGAGACCAACATACTCAAGGACCCTATTCTATTACTTGGGACCCAGGACCATGCCTTGGGAGTGACTAAGGCCACTCAGCCAGAGACTGGGTCCTTCTAACAGACCGAGATGCCAAGCCCTTCAGATGGAGACCTGGACACATGGCTGATCCAGTCGGGGCTTTCCGTTGGTCTGTTTGAGTTCAAGCTGTCAAAGCTTTTGCAGTCAGCCTCAGCAGACTGAAGAGTCCCAACAGCAGAAAGGTGCCAGTGTGACGGGTGGCCTGTGGTGTGAGCACAACACGACCGGTCGGCACAGAGCTCATGACCTGGGCAGCCTCATTCTTCCTTAGGCCGCAGGTTCCAGTTCGGCCAAAACTGTTTCCTTAGCGGTGGGCAGTGACTCCATGGAACCATTTCTGGTCCCGGGAGTGGTGGGGGGACCAGCCATCACCCTATCTGTCCCGTCCATTGAGCTGGAACACAAAGAAGGGAAATCAGTCCTGCAGATCTCAGGGCCTGGGTTTGAACTATCATAAAACAAAAGCTTTTCTGCCTCTGCCAATGCTGCTGTTGAGCCAAAGTAACATGATGCCAGCAGGGCTGGGCAAAACTGGGTGGCTAAATGGAGGGCTTCATTTAAGTGACCATGTGAAATGTTCTGGAGCTCACGTGCTCAAGATTATGCACTATTTGGCAAAGCAACCTAAACTGGACTGCAGCCCGTCCCTTGACGTTTACTCTTGGATGGCACCTCTTTTTAAATACATAAACCCCTAAGACCAGGACCCACTTTACATAGATTTCTGTAAGACCAGAAAATGCACAGGTCAAATCCCTGGGGCCACGTGACTTAGTGTTGTTCCTGTATGGGAGTGGGACGCCAGAGCCAGGAAGCGGCCGGGCGGGTCTGACCAGGGCACCTACCCTCCTCTCGGCGTGTGAGGTACACGCTTCAGTGCTACCTGCACTCTCTGCTTCCCTCAAACGACCGAGCAGCATAACTGGTATTTCAATTGAGATGACGAGTGACGCCAGCCTACGTGTTAGCCATTAGAGCCAAACTCTGGAGGGGAAGGCTAGAAAAAACCGTGGCCATCGTGTCCACTGCGTGTGGAAACAGTGTGAAGTCTCCTATCCTTAATAAGCCTTATTCTTCTCTCTTGGGTTCAACTTGGTAAGAAACCAGCTGCTTGGGGCTATTGCCAGTGGAGGTGAGGGGAAGGCCTGACCCACGGCCCTGAGCCCTGAGGCAGTCACAGCTGAAGAGTAAGGCTGTCCCCAGACCTCTGCCCCGTCCCCTTTGGGCATTGTCACATGATTGTCTCTGTGAGACAAACGGACTTCAAATGCTTAATGCTGCCTCCTTTAGAAAATAACCTCTCACATCAAGGCTACACATGCTGATTCTTATGGGAAACTGCATTTTCTGTAAGTTTACTTGTTACAGGTCTGAAACCTGGAAGGTACCAAGGGTCTTTGGCCTTCTACCCTGAGCACATTGTCAGGCCAACGGCTCTCACGCTGATGATCTCCCGAAAGCCTCCCCGAGGTGGGCTTCATCCCACACCACACAGGCACAGACTTCAGCTCCTCAAACTTCGGCTCAGAGCCACACCTTGGCCTGGAGCTGCTTGGTGCCGCTTTATTTTAGGGACAAAAGGCAATGCTGCTCTGTGATGCGAGGACAACCCCAGTCCACCGGGACCAAGTCACGGCTCTGCCAGTGGAGAGCAGGCATCTAGCATCCCTTCTTCATGTCCACACGGAGGTGGCCCTGGGCAGCGGCCGGTACGGGGTTAACAGCCAGTATTTGCTAGTTCTGTTTTAGCCAGACAGGGTTCCACACCAGGTGGGCCCAGACCCCCAAGCAGTGAGGAAGGCAGCCCTGGAGATGACCCTCTCACAGTCCGTACCTTCTCGGCTTCCTGCCGCATGAGGTCCTGCAACTCTTCTGTCCAGCCCAGAAGCTCCACCAGCCTTTCCACGCTGTGAACCATATCCCCTAGCTGGACCACGTCCCTGCTGCGAGGACGCCAAGCAAAGGGCCCCACCAGGTCCCGGTTGATGAGCAGTCGGGGCACCGAGCTCCGCACGGCCTCAGACAAGCTGGCAAAAGGTTCTACCTGAAAAATTGCCCAGAAGTGAGGAGCACAGTGCCCACCCTCCGAGCCCCTCGGGACACAGACTGACAGTAAGACCTCGGGTACAGGGAAAACTCACCACCTATTTCATTTCTTCCCGTCACACTGTCAGCTTGGTCTCCATGCTTGGGTTCCTCCCTTCCCGAGCCTCCCTCCTGCCTGCGTCCCTCTTTCCGCCTCCCACATGTCCTGGCCTCTGTGGGTCTCTCTGCCCAGGCACATCTGAGCTCCAGCAACTATGCTCCACCTTACCCTCCTCCCAGCAGCATCTGGTTGGGCCACCCACGCTCCCTGGGAGCAAGGACCTGGCCCCACAGAGGGCTCCTGACATGCCCAGCAGAGAGGGTGCCCCACTTTTCCACAGCCCTCACCATCCAGACCTCCAGAGAGTCCTAACTCGGTGACTTTGGGCTTCTTCATGCTGCTTCCAAGTGAAATTTCCATTAGAAATTAGAAACAGATTATTAAATGGTATTGAGACTGCCTCATTATCTGGGACGAAAATGCTCAACTCCTGCCTTCATTGAAAAAATTTCAAATGAGTGAAAGGTTTAAATGTAAACAAAATAGTTCTTAAAGAAAGTTTAGGGTTCATAAGTAAAGGTAGGGAAAGACTTTTCAGGCCTGATAGTGAAGTCAGATCAAAGGAAACTCATGACAGGTCTGACTATGTAATACTGTCACATTATCATCTACATAAAAATACTATGCAGAAAAATAATTTTTTAAACTTTATCATCATAAACAAACTGCAAAAATATTTACAACGTGTGAGAAATAGTTTATATTTCTAATTGCTAAACTAATTTATAAACATTTTATTTAATGAATTTATATTGCTAATTTATAGACCAACTAAGAAAATAACTTAATGAAAAATGGACAAGAGATACAAATATGCAACCCAACGAGAACACAGTGATCAATAAACATGAAAAGACGAACTTCACTCTTAATTACAGACATGTTAAATATCCCTCCCTTTCTCTCTCTCTCACATACACACTTATTTCTTTCTAGCCAATCAGATGGATGAAAACTTAAAGACAGGTAATGTTTGCTGTCAGTGAGGATGTGGGAAAATGGCCCACATCTGTTGGTGGCAATGTAATTAGTATATCTTTCTGGAAAGCAACTTCTCAATATTTCTTTGCTACAAAAGTACTCACATGAATGTGCAAATGTGTATGTGGTTATTCACTACATCATTTTAAATATAATATCTATTATTTTTGTTGCCCATCAACAATAAATTTTGTCATACATCTGTCATCCCTATCTTAAAACTCTCAGGGCTCAGGGGCACCTGGGTGGCTCAGTCAGTTGAGCATCCAACCCTTAATTTCGGCTTGGGTCACGATCTCACAGTTCATGGGATCGAGCCTCACGTCAGGATCTGCACTGAGCATGGAACCTGTTTGATATTCTCTCTCTCTCTCTCTCTCTCTCTCTCTCTCTTTCTCTCTCTCTCTCCCTCTGCCCCTCTCCCACTTGTGTGCACTCTCTCTCCCTAAAGTAAAAAAAAAAAAAAAAAAAAAAAAACCTCTTGGATCTGGGTGTGTTCCAGAATTCAGAATATTTCACATTTTAGAAAACGTCACATGATTTATATACCATATATTATGTCACACCTCAGTGACATCCAGAGGGGTGATCCATAACCAAGTGCATTAATATTTCCTCCACGCGGCATATGAGATAAAGTCTAAGCCACACTGCAGATTGCTCAGTGCTTACAGACAAGCACTCTGCTTTGGGGCTCCCGACTGGAACCTTGTATCGGCATTTGTCAGGGACACTAGGGGTGCTGACAAGCTAGGTCTCTCTGCACTTCTGGTTAAGATCACCACATCTGTGCAGCGCAGAAGCCTGTGAGGACACAGCAAAACACTCACGGTGCTGGTAGAACAGAAGAGATTCTTTAATTCACTCTGCATCTCTACCTAATGTGTACATTTTTTAAAACAAGCATGTGGTACTTTTAGAATCAAAGAGAAAGGCTATTTTCATTTCACTTAAAAAATACGGGAGGGCTGGTGGCCCCAATGTCCATCACCAGTAGCCAGCACAGGGCAGCCAGACTCAGCACCACATGCCGCTGGCACCATGGCCCTGGCCCTCTGCCTGTCCCCTAGGCCCACCCCTCCAACCAGGCCCAGGGTGGGCATCATGGGTCTGTCCACGCTCTGGGCTCTTCCGGCTGCTCACTGCGCCAGCCCAGGTCATACCTCTGCTCCTTCCTGGACTCCAGATGCAGGAATCCACCTCCCACCGCCCTCATCCACTCGACAGCCCAAAACAGCCCTCGAATCAGTGTGCCGGAGGCCAAGATCCCCCAACCTGCCCACTAGGCTTCTCAGTCTCAGGAAACCAGCTCCATCCTTGTGGTCACTCAGGTCACAAGCCCGGAGCCCTGCGGGGGTCCACACTCTCCCACCCAGTGTTCCTTTAAACACCTGGGTGCCAACGCCCTCTGCAGCGTTACCTGGCCAACCACCGTCGCCACCTGGACACCACCTGCAAGGCCTCTACTGGCTCTCCCACCACCTCACCGTGCACCATGGCACACTCATGACACAGCACCCACAGGGTCGGGAGGTCAGACCTTTGTCACTGCTGGTCACGGGCGGTTTCCACTGCCAGACACCCTCAGCTGACACCTGCATCTCCCTGGCCTCAGCTCCAAGGTCACCTTCCTGACTCGGCCGTGCAAACCAACCACGTCGATATCACGACCAGCTCACAACCCTTCCCAGCCTTCCTGTCCCATTTGTTACTTCTCCAGCTGCTGTCATCTAAAACTGTGTCACTTGCTTACACCATCTTACTGTGTCTGTCCAAAGCACTGGAACAGCGGGCACACCACTCTAGGCCTCCGTGGCTGCCCGGGCTCTGAATACAGGCCTTTCTGGCCCTTCTGGCCCTTGCTGCCTACATCCAATTAGGCAGAGCTCATTGCAGGGTCTCATTCTTGCTCTTGATTCCTTTACAAAGTTCCTGAGCTCCAGATCCAGATGCAGAATAGCTTCTGGAATGTGTCCATGAGTGTCTCCCAGGCACCTCAAACACACATGTGCAGAACTGAGCTCGGCACCCTCCCTCTAAATTCCTCCTTACCAACAAATGCCCTGAGGACCCATAGACAGCCAGACCACTCCCTCCCCTGTCCCTGGTGCAGCCAGTCCCTCTCCCTGCCCTCTCTCAGTCACGTGGTCTGACTGTGCCCACAGCCCTGCCTTCTTGAGGACTAGCCCTCCTGGACATCTTGCTTCAATCCCCATCCCACTCATCAGCGATCTCTCTCTGACCCAAGAGGCACAAGCTATGTCCCTGGTCCCATCCTTTCAAGTCTATCACTGCTTCTAGCACAAAATTGGCCTCTGTGATGTGGCCTGGGAAGTCTGTCCCTCTCTACCTGTCCACACCCCTCCCTTCTCCCTTCCCTTCACATGCTGTGCCCCACCCACACTGACAGCACCTCCAAAGCTGAGCATCCTCCCTCCTCCCCATTCTGCCCAGGCTTCCACTCCCTAGGCCGGGAATACCTGTGCTTCCGCACCAGATGAACCCATTCATCTTCTGAAGCTGGGACACCAGGGGGCTCTGAGAGCATCCGGAGCTGGCCCACCAGCCCCACCTCTTCCACCCTATCTTCCTAGCCTCCTCCCCACACACTCAGCCCACCACTGGGCCTGCGGACAAACCTCCAGGGAGGTCCCAAGGATAAGCAGCACATCTGCCATGGGGAAATCAACCACATGTAGCAAGAACCTCTGGGGCAGCGTCTCCCCAAAGAACACGATGTCGGGCTTCACGATGCCAGTGCAGACTGGACAGCGGGGGATCCTGTCCACCATCACTTCGGCCTGTGTAACACAAATAGAATATGAACCAAGGAAGATATCACAACACACTTTAAGAGATGGCTCTTGGAGCGCCTGGGTGTCTCAGTCGGTTGAGCGTCTGACTTCAGCTCAGGTCATGATCTCACAGTCCGTGAGTTCAAGCCCCACGTCAGGCTCTGTGCTGACAGCTCAGAGCCTAGAGCCTGCTTCTGATTCTGTGTCTCCCTCTGTCTCTGCCCCTCCCCTGCTCATGCTCTGTCTCCAAAATAAATAAATTTTAAATAAATAAATAAATAAATAAATAAATAAATAAATTAAATAAAAGATGGCTCTTAGGGTGTCTGGGTGGCTCAGTTGGTTAAGCATCTGACTCTTGTTTTCAGCTCAGGTCATGATCTCACAGTTTGTGAGTTTGAGCCCCGCATTGGGCTCTATGCTGACAGCATGGAGCCTGCTTGGGACACTCACTCTCTCTCTCTCTCTCTCTCTCTCTCTCTCTCTCTCTCTTTCTCTGCCTGCCTCCCTCCCTCCCTCTCTCTGCCTCTCCCCCAGTCAAGTGTGCTCTCTCTCTCAAAATAAATAAATAAATTTAAAACAAATAAATAAAAGATGGCTCTTAATAAAGGGAGAAAGAGGGGGGGAGCAAGCCAAGAAACAGACTCTTGACTACAGAGAACACACTGATGGTTACCAGAGGGGAGGGGTTTGAGAGATGGGCTAAATAAGGGATGGGAATTAAGGAGGACATTCGTGTTGAGCAACAGGCGATGTATTGAAGTGTTTCATCACTATATTGCACACCTGAAACTAATATAACTCTGTGTGTTACCTAACCTGGGTTTAAATAAAAACTTAAAAAAAAAAAAAAAAAAAGGAATCAAGACTGTGGCACTAGTGAAGGACCAGACCAGAAACCCTAGAAGCAGACTCACATAAGCACAGTCAACCAAATTTCTCCTCTTCAACAAACAGCTGAGCATTATGAAAATTAATACAGGGAGACCTTGCTAATGTGGACTCAGGAGGCTGGAAGGAGCCATACCACTCACCATCAATCACACAAAGAAGTGTCAACTAGACCCAACAGAAGAACCCTCAACAGGAGAGAACCACCAATGACAGGCCCAACCAGGGAAGAAATGCACCACCTCCCCTACATCAAATCAACCACTCCAGTGACTCAGCGAGCAAGACAACATCAACTCCATGACCTGGTTCTCCAGCCTCTCCAAACTCCCTCCCTCCTCTCCATCAAATAATGTCCCTCTCCTTTGTTGGCTGGACTTGCCTACAGTTTTGTCATAGCTTGCTTGTCCCAAATAGCAATTTTCAACTATTCCTGAATAAACCCATTTCCCTGGTAAAATAACTGAAAGGGCTATGTTTAAGGAAAACATTACTAGGTGTCAGAAGTGGGATGCAGGAAGGACGCACACACACATCCCCAACCCCACCCAGCGACTGAGGCTGGTGAGCAAACAAACAGGTGCCAGCACCCTCAGCGCCAGCTGGGCTCACTGCTTCCTCACCAACCCTGGGGTTTGAATGTGAGTTTTCTCCTGGATTTGTGCTTCACTCTCTGTTTTGAGCTCTCCAGACTTTATTCAGGACCTGCCCTAAGGCTTCATCCTTTCAGAGAGTACTCATGTGGCCTTTGTCTGACTCCTTTCTAGAGCCCGGCTATTCCTACTGGGGCTGTGCTGTTCAGGAATTTTCCTCTTGGCTCTGGAGAAAAGCCTCTGGGAAATGGGATCCCAGTGATCAAAATGCTTTGAGGGTGCCCCTGCCCCCACTCTTCTGGGAGCCCTGCCGGTTCCATGATTAAAAACTGTGCTCCCTCCTCACGTGCATTCTTATATGGACTAACTTAACAAAAAACAATTTACAACTTCAATGGCCATTATGGGGAACTTTCGAGCTCCCCAAATTTCCCTTCCTCACAACTCAATCGGACAGCCATGGGCTCTAAAATTGTCAAAACTGAATTGGATGCTTATTTTCATTGATACCTTGAGGCTTCCAAACAGTTTCTGGATTCAAAGTCTGCCTTTTTGCAAAATACTATTTGTAAACTAACCAAGGCAGGCAAACAACTGAAAGATGTCCACATGGCTTCTGAGGCCTTGTCCCCTCCCCATCTTCTTTGTCTCCTGACAGGTGGGGTGGCCTTGCGCTCAGGCCCCACCTCTGGCACAGTTTCCCTCTCTTCTCTCCTCACTGTCCCCAACCCCCCTCTACCTATCTCTCATTCTAGCCCTTTTGCTGAGCTTCCTTTTCCCTCCAAACTTCTCCTCACCCCTCCTCTCCCAAACCTATTACTACCCACCCCTCTACAGTTAACTCTGCTGGGGGTCCCAAAGAACACCCCATTGTTTACGTTGCCTGGATTAAGGCTGAGTTTTGAGCCATAGTGAAAGAGTTTCCTAAAGTGACTGAGACCCCATAAATTTGCTGAAGAATTTAACATAGTTATTCAAATTTACTAATCTGAGTGCTCAGATTTATATCAATGGGTCCACATGCGTGTTGGTGAGGGTCGGGCCAAACACTGGATGAAAGCATCCTAATAGGAACATCCTGGAAGGGATTTAAAGAAACAGATGCCTAAGTTTTGGGAAGATGCTAGAATACTTGCAAGAAATCACCACTGAGTATTGGGGAAGGTCATCAAAAGACAAAACTGCCAGTTGACCTATGGTCTGGACCCGGCACCTGGGAGCTCCTCACTCCCCCCCCTCCCCCCCGTCCTTGGAACGCGGGTTCCACTTGCCTTCCCCGTCCCAGAGACTGCTCAAGGACACAGCCTGGAGGTGGTGATGTGCACAGTAGACGTGACCGAGCCCAGTTAAGGCCTCATTATAAACCTGTCGGATGTGGAGGTGGGTGCAGGGATCTGGTTGTCTTGCTGCTGCCCAGGAGGAGCCTCGCACATAAGTTCTCTTACTTACTAAACTGCCACCTACAGGAGCGCCTGGGTGGCTCGGTCGGTTAGGCGTCCGACTTCGGCTCAGGTCACGATCTCGCGGTCTGTGAGTTCGAGCCCCGCGTCGGGCTCTGTGCTGACAGCTCAGAGCCTGGAGCCTGTTTCAGATTCTGTGTCTCCCTCTCTCTGACCCTCCCCTGTTCATGCTCTGTCTCTCTCTGTCTCAAAAATAAATAAACGTTAAAAAAAAATTTTTTTTTTTAAATAAACTGCCACCTACAAACCTAGAGTGGTCACCTCTTTGGTCTTTCCCTGTCCTCCACAGATAAAGGATATCCTCCTCTGATAAAGGACTGCTATACAAAATACACAAAAAATTCTTAAAACTCAACAACAAGAAAATCAGCAACCTAATTAAAACATGGGCCAAAGAACTAAATACACAGCTCGCCAAAGACAATATACAGGTAGCAAATGAGCATTTGAAAAAATATTCCATGGGGCGCCTACGTGACTCAGTCGATTGAGCATCAGACTCTTGATTTTGGCTCAGGTCATGATCCCAGGGTCGTGGGACCAAGCCCCACATCAAGCTCCACACTGCTGAGCATGGAGTCTGCTTAATATTCGCTCTGCCCCTCTCCTCACTTCATGCTCTCTCTCCAAAATAAAAACAAATTTTTTTTAAAGAAGATACTCCATGACTTACGTCATCATGGAGTTGCATAAGACGATACCATCGCACACCTATCTCAACAGCTAAACTCTAGAACTCTGACAACACCAGATGCTGCTCTCATCATTGCTGGTGGAAATGCAAAATGGTACAGCTACACTGGAAGGCACTAAGCTAACATGCTCTTACAATACAATCCAGCAATCAGATTCCTTGGTATTTACCCACGAGTTGAAAAACTTATATCCACACAAAAACCTGCACACAGATGTTTATAGCAGCTTTATTAATAAATGCCAAAACTTAGGAACAACCAAAGTGCCTTTCAGTACATAAATGGATAAACTGTGGTCCATCTAGACAAGGGAATATTATTCAGCACTAAAAAGAAATGAGCTATGAAGCCATGAAAAGACAAGGAGGAAATGTAAATGCATCTTAGTAAGTGCAGGAAGTCAGTCTGAAAAGGCTGCTCACTGTATGATTCCAACTCTGACATTCTGGAAAAGGCAAAACCATGGAGACAATAAACGGATCAGTGGTTGCCAGGGATTGTGCTGGGAAGCATTGACTGAGTAGTGGGTAAAGGGTTTTCCTTTAGGGTGATGAAAATGTTCTGGAATCAGAGGTGGTGTTTGCACGACACTGTAAATATATTAAATGCCAATGAATTATATACTTTAAAATGTTTAATTTTACAGGGGCGCCTGGGTGGCTCAGTTGGTTAAACATCCAACTTCAGCTCAGGTCATGATCTCACAGTTTGTGAGTTCGAGCCCCATATCAGGTTCTGTGCACACAATTCAGAGCCTGGAGCCTGCTTTGGATTCTGTGTCTCCCTCTCTCTCTGCCCCTCCCCTGTTCTTGCTCTCTCTTTCTCTCTCTCTTAAAAAGAAATAAACTTTAAAAAAAAAACAGGTTTAAAAATGTTTAATTTTACTGTTATGTGAATTTCACATCATCGAAAAGTAAAAGACAAGGCCCTATTCCTCATCAATATTTCAGACCTTCATCTTTATTTAAAATTTTCCAGCTTGTCCTATTGCACTTTGAGAAACCCATCCTACAGAAATATTGCCAGAAGTACACAAGGGTATAAGCATGAGTGTCACTGATGCATTATTTTTAATAGTAAAAATCAGAAACATCAAAAAATGTCCCACAGTAGGTGAATGGCTAAATGTATTACTCTAGTTACTAAAAACAGTAAGCAGAGCTGTGGTTACTGACACAATAAATCCATGAAATTTTGTTCTGTAACAGAGCAGGTTGTAGATTAAGGTTAATCCTGTAGCTAAAAAAAAAAAAAAAAAAATTGGTCACTGTGTGTTGTAGGTACATAGATATGGTCATGTATGTTTATATATACCTTTTTTTATTTTTTTAAAGCTTATTTATTTATTTTGTGAGAGAGAAAGAGGGAGAGAGAGGAGTGGGGGAGGGGCAGAGAGAAAGGGAGAGAGAGAATCCCAAGGAGGCTCCACACGGAGCCTGACAAGGGGCTTGAACTCATGAACCATGAGAT
The DNA here is from genome assembly GCF_023721935.1 of Panthera uncia. Classification (NCBI taxonomy): domain Eukaryota; kingdom Metazoa; phylum Chordata; class Mammalia; order Carnivora; family Felidae; genus Panthera; species Panthera uncia. The sequence continues at coordinate 39,874,666 of NW_026057579.1, forward strand.
CATGGCCTAAGCCCAAATCAAGAGTCAGTCTCTTAATCGACTGAGCCACCCAGGTGCCACGCCCCTCCCCCTTTTTTTAAAGGTTTGTAACATTACATACCAAACTGTTAAAGTGGGCTATAGGAATCGGCCGAAGGGAAATCCATTTTCCCCATTTCCCTACATATGCCTTATCTCCCCAAGTATTTCTTAATTTTTGACAGGCATATATTACTTTTCCAATTTAAAAATAAAGAAAAACATTTCACACCATTACTGTTCTGTTGTTCTTCTAATACAATGCTTCTAAAACGTCACTTCTCCAGATCACTCCCACCGCAGAGTGCAGAAGGGAGAGAACTGCCAGCATGACAACTCACCCAAACGTCCTTCCCTGGGAAGGGCCTTCGGCAGACAGTGCACGTGGCAGAGGCAAAGGATCCGTGAGCTTCAACCAGCTTGGAGGCAGGGATGCCAGCCACTGAAATTCAAGCCAAAGCAAAGTGCTGCTGGCTCTGGGGTGGGTGCACAGGCCCCCAAGCATGGCTCTGAGCCTGGCAGGTCCCCAGAGGCAGTCACAACCCTCGTGCAAGCCTGGCGTCCCTGCCTCCACCACCTCCAGATGACGCCCCACTGACCAGAATGAGCACCGATGGAGCCAAACCAAGGTTAAAATGAGGCCTGTCAACAAGTTTGATGTAAGTTCAGATAAAATTATATTTAATAACTAGGAAAACATTTTCTATTCTACAGATACCCAGTAAAAGTGAAAAAACAGTACAAAGACAGTTTCTAAAAAACTATAGAAAAACAGAGGTAACTTATTATGACAGTTGTCTGTTCCCACTGTCAGCTTCTGGGCTGTGGGCGGACAGACAGTCCCAGCTGCAAGTGGCTTCTGCTATCCCCGCCATGGTCCTAAATCTCCATACGCTACAGCCCACAAGCCAGAGCTCGCGCCTTCGCACGGGCCTGCCTGCTGCAACTCCAGAAGAAGAGGTCGCCCCCACAGGGGTTCCACTGCTGCCTATGGGGCTGCAAGCTGCAGAATCCTTCTGGCAAAGAATTATTTTCCTGGAGTTGAGGTGACTACTTTCTTCAAATCACCAGATGTCTGCAGCCTGGCCGAGCGGATGCTGGCTCACTAAGAGTCAGCACTCGTTGGAATCTGCCCATAAGAGAAAGGCTCAGCCATGCTTCTCTAAGATGCGGTCAGCAGCCAGTACGATCTGTGAATCACTGGTTGTGGCCGCCCTCGGGACAGTCAGGAAATCATTACACACAGAGTTTGGTAATTCTAAGGCATTAATAGCGATTTCTTTGATATCGTAGTTATGATATCGTAGTTATGATTTTTAAATCTTTATTTTCTAGAGTTACCCACTGAAGTACTTACAGATTGTTTACAGATTAAGTTTATGATGTGAGGGATCTGCTCCAAAATAACGGGGTGAGAGAAAACGTGGGGGAAAGAAGACACAGATGAAGTGAGGACTGGCTGTGAGGAAGACGTGACGGCTCGTTACGTTCTCTCTACTTTTCTGTGCTCAAACATTTCACAATAAATTTCTTGAAAAATAAATCATCACTGGAGCTCCTGGGTGGCTCAGTCAGTTGAGCGTCCGACTTCGGCTCAGGTCACGATCTCGGGGCTCGTGAGTTCGAGCCCCGCGTCGGGCTCTGTGCTGACGGCTCAGAGCCTGGAGCCCACTTCGGATTCTGTGTCTCCCTCTCTCTCTGCCCCTCCCCCACTCACGCTCTGTCTCTGTCTCAAAAATAAATAAACATTAACAAAAATTTTTTTAATTAAAAAAAAAAAGAAATCGTCGTATCAGATTAGCAAACTAAAGCTCTCAATCGTCACCTTTAGCTCTATCCAAAACTCATAGCCCAACAAGTATGCCAAGACATCAGGTCCACCAACGAGGTCCCGACAGTGGCCCTTAAAGACACAGTGGACATTTCTGTCAGGGATGAAGGCAAAACAAGCCGGCTTGAAATGAGTCACAGGGGAGGGGAGAAGCAGTCCCTGCAGAAGAAGAGGCGTGGACAGGTGGAGAGCTCACCTCTCTCGAGCCCATCGATGTTCTGTGTGTAGAGCCGCAGAAGCAGCCCCTTGTCGTGGAGCAGGCGGAGGAAATAGTGTATGACATTGGGCCTGTAGCTCCCGGGGTGCAGCTCCTTGGCCAGAGCGAAAAAGGGCTTGGGGTTGTGATGGAAGAAAGTGAGCTCGAAAATGGCCTCAGGGTATGGGAGGTCGTACCGCTGCAGGTTGCTGTACAGGCCGCTCTTTGGAGACCTGCAAGGAGGGGCAAGACGCCCTGAGCCCCGTGAGGCGGGCCGCACAGCGGACCAGGGTGGTGAGGGAGGATCTAGGCACTGCAGGGCACCTGAAGTCCGGAATGCCGCTGGGCGTGCTGACGCCGGCCCCCACCATGACCACTGCCTTCTGGCAGGCTCCGGCTCGAATCAGCTCAGCTATGTCCTGGAGAAAAAGCTTCTCCTTGCCGTTGCCTCCGCTTCCAAAGATGCTTGAGGCACTAGCAGAAGAAGATATAGGTCTTCTTCCACCTGTAATGCTGACAGAAAAGGAGAGTGGCCAGGTGACTGTGACAGTCAAGCTCATGCTAGCCCTGCCATGACCCCCACCATGGAGAACGACCATACACTTCCCTCCTGTCCCCCCAGATGATCACTTTCTCGTCATCGATGACTACTGGGCTGAAAGAGAAAGAAGTCTCAACTTAAAAATCAAAACTTCTTTGGGAGCAAAAAAAATCAGGTTAGTCAGACCTGTGCAAACAAGGAATGCGTCACGTCTTAACTCCTGTTACCCAATGCCAGTGCGAAAAGAAGAGGGTTGCTCACCAGAGGTGTGGGGGCTCTGTGGGGGGCTCTGGACATGCTCTCTGCAGAGCCATACACTGTAGCATACCCGAGATGTGACAAACAGGCAGTGACCTTTAAAGAAAGCTAAATGTCCCAGGCTTTACACCGAATCTTATCAGGAGGAAAAGTGGTTCTAGAGACCATTCCGGAAAGAAACATGCCCTGGCAGCTAGGGATTCACACTGCCACAGAGACTTGATCTTCAACGTCTGCAGCTATTCAGGAAGCTGCTCATATTATGCAGCTGCCAAAGGAACCCCACCACCAAGGTAAGGGGGTGGGCACACTCAGCCCAGGCTCTCTCTGCAAAGCACCAGAAGACTTCTCAAGTCACCCGCAGAAGCCAGGAGCCAAAACACTCACAGGGCTAAGTATTAGGAATAGGAGATGGTCTCCCATAGGAAAAAAGAGCCAGACACAATAAACAAATCACAGGCTCCAGCGAGGCCTCAGGACTTGGACGCTCAGAAAGCAACAGGAAGGGAAAAAAAAGCAATACAACTAACACAAAGCCAGTAGCACGGTCTGAACACATCCCACTGAGGCGAGGCTGCAGCTGTGGGAAATATGGGGCACCAGAGCCGCACCTCATATGGGCCTGGTAAGGCCTCCTGGGTTTACTGATCTGCCGTTCGGGCCCCTGCTTGGCGTCTAACCGAGCTGCATGACTCCTACATCTCCTGGCAACTCACCCAGAGTTCAGGGCTGCCAGCCCCACTGCACAGGACGCCTTTCTCACACCCCAAAGGCTGGCGGCCACCGCGTCTGTTCTTCCAGGGGAAGGCCCTTGATGACCCTTCCCCAGGACATCTCTGACTTCCGTATAGAGACTCCTCCACCCTGATGGGAAAAGAGATTCAACAGATGGAACCGACAACCCTCCCCAAACGAGTGATGAGCCTAACGTGAATACAGACATAAAAACAGGAAACTGAGAGTGTTTCTTTTACTCTTTTGTGATACAGGCAAGAAATAAGCACCCTAAAAGCACACCTCAGATACACATCAGGACAATTTAGAGTGTATCTTCTAGGAGTGTGGCCCTAACTTACTCTCCTGCGTGTTGTCTTTGTGTTCTTTTGCTCCTTACGAAACCAATTCAGGTCTCCCCTGAAGCTCTGTTCCCCACCCTAGCACAGCATACCCACCCCAGTGACACTTTCAGCCCCCACTATGCCCTCTTATATACCCACCCCCCCCCCCGTTTCAGCCAAACAACCGACTCCCTAGCTCTTGTATATGCCCTAAAATCAGCTCCTGCCTGAATGACCTTTCTCCACCTCAGCATGTCCAAATCTCCCACAGCAAGGCCAGGACCAAATGCCACCTCCTTCATGAAGCCACTGCTGAACCCCCGTGAGCAATCACTTTGCCCTCGTCGGGCTCCTGCTCCTTTTAGGGAGACTGACACCCCTTCCTCTCCTGCAGTGACCCTGTGCTGGCTTGCACACTCCACTCTGGGGTCAGGGGTTTGCTTGCTGCTCATGGTCCACTTGCCTCTGTGTCGTTGCCTCTCCCAGCATACAAAGCATCATCTTGGTTTTCAAAAGAACAGATTTCTAAAAGGTACGTAAAGAGAACGAGGAACATGACAAAGGAAAGCGTGCAGAGCTGAGGGCACCCAAAGGAGAATCAGAGCCCTGGCTCTGATGTCCCATCATCACTCAAACACCCTGAGCCTCAGAGGCTCAAGTCAAGAGCAGGAAATGATTCTTTACAGTCTTGCTTATTAAGAAGATCTATAGCAGATCTTTCCCAGCAGAAAGTACAGAAAATACAGTAGAGAACACAGTGCTTCCCCTCCTCCCCACACTCCTGCAGAGATGCCCACAGACCCTAAAGGACGGTCTGCTGCATCGGAGACTTGCATGAAAGCACCTGTCAAGCAGTTCTTCTGAGTGCAAGTTGAGGAGGTTTCCAAAGGAAATTTTCTAAAGAAAACTGGCCAGATGGTCGGGAAGAAAAGAAAATCATCTGGCTCAAGCTCTACCTATTAAGCGCCCCACTTTACACAGCATCTAAAACAACTCTTCCCCTACAGTCTTCCTTCAAAAAATTTACTACATTCCTCCCAAATGCAACTTATTATAAGAAATACAAAAGGAATTTAAAAAGTTGTAATATGGGGCGCCTGGGTGGCTCAGTCGGTTGGGCATCTGACTTTGGCTCAGGTCATGATCTCGCTGGGTTTGTAGCTTCGAGACCCACGTCGGGCTCTGTGCTAACAGCTCAGAGCCTGGAGCTTCCTTCAGGTTCTGTGTCTCCTCCTCTCTCTGCCCCTCCCATGCTCGTGCTCTGTCTCTGTCTCTCAATAATAAATAAACGTTAAAAAATTTTTTTAAAGTTGTAACATTGTGATTTATAGTAAATATGTTTTTGGTCTTCATCCCCAAACCCTTGGAGTCTCTAAGAGAAAAGGGAACATCTTTTGTTACAACAGTTGGTCTCCCGTCCTCAGTTCCTGAAGTCCCTTCGGAGCCACGAGGGGGAAGTGGGTGTCCTGTTCCGCATAAACAGCCCCTTTACACCACAACTGGGTTTGTGTCCATGAGGAGACTTTTGGAAGAGCCCTAAGGATGGGGGCTGGGTGCCAGGGGGAGCCAACTATGATTAGAGGGTTTGGAGTCTCCGCAAAAACGCAAAACGAGGGGGTCCTGCGGCTTCCGGGCTGGTGAATCACGTGCAGAAGGGTCCAGGGACCCTCGCACACCCCACCCTATGCATCTCTACATCCGGCCGTTCCTTCAGATCCTTTAATAGTCTTTGTAATAGACCTGCAATCTACTAAGTCAACTTGTCTTCCAAGTTCTGGGAGCTGCTCCAGCAAATTAACAGAACCAGAGGAGGGGGTCACGGAAACCAATTAATAGCTGGTGAGTCAGAAGCACAGGAGACAACCTGGATTGGCGTCTGAACTGGGGGCGGGCTTGTGGGACTGAGTCCTTCACCTGTGGTGCTTTCTTCAGGCAGGTAGAGTCAGAACTGAGTTACTTTGGTGGGACACCTGGCCAGTACAATAAAGGTTTCTTGGATAAACGAAAAACCCCTGGGTATCTATTAAACTCCTCACCAACATTTAGTAGCTGTGTATGGTTGCATCAAGTAGATGTACCATTACTTAAGTATTAATTCATTATTGGGCATTTAAGTTAGTTTCTTAACAACTGTGGGCCTTTAAGACATTCCCGTATGTATATTCAATTTCTAGGCAATGATGTAAAGGAAACCTGACTAACACGCGGTGGAGACCAACAGGAGGAGCTCTCACACGCACCCCTCACTCCCCCCACCCCCACCCCCTCACTCCCCGCAGCCCTTTGCATTCCCAATGGGGGAAAAAACCTGGGCTTCACAGCCCCGGGTGAGGAAGGAGGGTTTTCTCCCCTCCCTCTCCCCCAACAACCCAGCCAATGAGGGACCATCACAGCCCAGCCAATGAGAGGCCAGCCCAGCCCAGCCAATGAGAAGCACTACACTCCAGCTCCCAGTTTATTTCGGAGGACTTTTTGCTTGTAACAGACTTCCCAAGCCCCATCCCCCTTCCTCTGTAAAACACCATTTCTCTCCTCTGTGCCTAGGACTTGCCTATGGTTTTGCCATAGCTTTCTAGTCTACATTTGGAGTTCTCTGCTATTCCTGAATAAATCCATTTTGCTGGCAATAACTAACATTTTATTTTTAAGGTTAACAGCAAAGATCCCAAAATGTACAATTACTGCATGGGGAACAATAAAAATGTATATATCTTTAGACCCAGGATTTCCACTACTAGGAGTTTATCCAAAAAGTGAGTACAAACAATGAACCTCGGCATTATTCCTAATAACTAAAGATTACAAACTGCTTAAATAAGAAAATTATTAAATACATTATGAAGCATCAATAGAATGGAATTCTACAGATCCCACCCCCAACCTAGGGCAGGGCGGTGCATCCTCAGTTTCCCCAGCAGGGACAGGCAGTGGGAGGAATCTGGTCACCAAGAAGCGGAGGCCAGATCTTGACCTCCCTCTGTGGGCACAGGAGCAACAGTTCCCTCCTCCTTGACCCTAAGCCCTTTCTTGTAAGGCGCGACAGGGCCTGGAGAGCTCTTCGTTGGGGCAGATCTGGTGGTTCCAATAAAAAGTCATACAAAAAAAAGAAACAAAAACAAATAAAAAAAAAAGGAATTCTACAGATCAGTATAAAAGACTGAGAAAGCGTTTATTTTTGAGATGAAAGTAACTCCCAAGACATATTGCTAAATATAAAAGGCAAGGTACAAAGTGTCAACTATGAACACACAAGTGTTGCTTATACACATCAAAACTACGCAGGAGAAGGGGCGCCTGGGTGGCTTAGTTGGTTAAGCATCTGACTTTGGCTCAGGCCATGGTCTTGCCATTGGTGAGTTCGAGCCCGGCATCAGGCTCTGTGCTGACAGCTCCGAGCCTGGCGCCTGCTTGGGATTCTGTGTCTCTATCTCTGCCCCTCCCCTAATCGCACGCGCTCGCGCGCGCTCTCTCTCTCTCAAAAATAAATAAACATTAAAAAAGAATTTTTTTAATCCCGTGAGAAGAAACAAGAAACATGCCACGGCAGCCTCTGGAATATCCACTGAGCTGCGTGAACAGGAACTTGACATTTCAGGTTCTGCAGTGCCCCGCCGCGCACGCAGACAAAGCACGACGCCCGCGCTCTCCGAGCACTGAACCGCAGCCACTCGCCTGCGCGGAGGAGCTCGTCCCCACCCTGGGCCCCGCCCGCCGCGCCCTACCCCAGAGGCTGCCGGCCCGCGCCCACCGACCGAGGCCCACTCACCTGCCGGGCCCCAGAGCCTGAGGGCGCAAAGAGCAGGCCGAACCCACCGTGCCATGTCCCAGCTGCTCCGCCGCCCGCTCGCGACCTTGTCCCCGAGGGCCACGTGTCCGCCTCCGCCGCGCGCCCCTCCCCGCGAGCCCAGGTTGGGATGGACGCCAGGTGGGGGCGGCTTCCTAGCCTGCTGAGCTCCCGCCTCTGGCCCTGGACACCAAACCAGGAGCCTGCATTTCTCTAACCTGCTGTCCCGCCGTTTTCAATCAGGAGGGTGATGGTGACACTTGGCGAGCGCTTACTACCGCCAGGAGTTACATTTACACTTAGTCCAGGAAGTTACCGTTATTATGGTCCCCGTTTGACACGAGAAACTGCTGGTCACAAAGGCCGAGGCCACAAAGCCTGTCGATGGCCCTCCATCACAGGGCCACCAGGCCCTCGTACTCAAGGGCACAGCCAGCTGCGCGGGAAATCCGGTACAAACCCTGCAGAGAATTTCTTCCAAAGCAAGGGCGCGGTTACCCTGACAACCAGCGGGCGCCGCAGGCCGCGGGGACGCTCCCGGCCTGCCTCGCGCGACGCGGCGCCGGAAGTGAGTGAGCATTTCCGGTGGCCATCCCCGCGGCGCTGACACCTCCGAAGTGCGGCTGTCCCAGGGTCTTCCCGCCGTCATGAAGGACGTACCTGGCTTTCTGCAGCAGAGCCAGAGCTCCGGGCCCGGCCAGGCCGCCGTGTGGCACCGTCTGGAGGAGCTCTACACGAAGAAGTGAGCGCCCAGCCGAGGGGCCCCGGGCCCCAGTGCTGGGAGAGCGAGGGGGCTGCCGGGGAGGGACGGGACCTTGTGGACTGAGGGTGCCCAGACCCGTGTGGGGAGAGTGGGGGCAGGCTAGGCCGGGGAGGTGCGCCGAGGAGCCCGGGGCGGCAAGGCTGTGGAGGAAGACGGGGTGACAGCCCCCGAGGACTGAGGAGCAGAGCCATAGGCACAGTGTTGGGGCCTAGGGTTCCCTGCCTTCCTGACTCAGGGGCTGGGACTTGGGTTTCTGAACTCCCTTCCCCTGCTCTTATGAAAAGGGTTCAGGGTTTTGAAGGCTTTCCGCTCTTGATTCCAGTCAAACAAGCAAACACCGTTTCAGGGTCAGGCTGCCATCCGTTCCGAGTAACAGATCCTGGTGTCTTGCACTTGCCCCGTATAGTCGACGGCGTCCGTGCCGTTTCTCAGCGGTCTGCAGCGGATAAACCAGGAACAAGTGCAGTTTTAGTGTTTTCCCCTTTTGATTCTGCAAGTGGTTGCACTCTGCTTTCAGCCGCTTCTCCCCACTCCCGGTTCCTACTTGCCATTGCACTTCATCTTGGGCTTTGTGCCCCTAAGAAGAGCTCTGAGTTTGAGTTTTATAACGAGATGAGTTTTATGACAAATTCTCCGTTGCTCAGCACTAACCTCTTAAGTGACTGGAATAATTTGCTAGCATTGTTCCACAGGAGAGCACACTTGCTGTGATAACTTCCCTGTTAAGAACCCTAGCGTTGAGCATAATGCCTTTTACGTAGAAAATGAATACATGTTTGCATGATGTTCGGTGGCCTTCTGCTATTAGCGTTTTTGAGAGAAAATTCTTAGTGTTTGGCAAATAATTGCACTTTGTATTTTTCAAAGCTTTTTTTTTCTTTTTTTCTTTTTTTTTTTGCGCATTCTTAAAAATTAGAGTTTGGTTTCGAATGTACTGTCGTGTTTCCAGAGGGTTTATTGATTTGCCCATTTGCTTTTTTAATTTTTTTAAGTTTATTTATTTTGAGAGAGAGAGAGAGAGAACACAAGCGGGGGAGGAACAGAGGGAGAAGGAAAGAGAGAGAATCCCAAGCAGGCTCTGCATTGTCAGCACAGAGCCCAATGTGATGCTTGAACTCACGAACGCTGAGATCATGACCTGAGCCGAAATCCAGAGTCGGATGCTGAATCAGCTGAGCCACCCGGGTGCCCTTCAGTTGCCCATTTAATCTTTCATTCATCCCATTTACAGGGGAGGAAACAATTTCACCTAAACTCCTTCCCTGAGATGCTCAACTACTAAGTAGAAGAGCCAGGATTTCAGCTTATATATGTGTGATCCCAAATTCTTGTTTTCAGTCAAAGCTCACAATAACTCTTTGAGGTAATCTAAGATATTCTCCAGGGTGACATCACCTTTGAACAGCAGAACCAAGAGAGGAACTCAGGGTTAGTAGCATCTGTGTTAGCTGTCTTCCTGTTACAAATAGAAACCAGTTAATATGTGATAGGATCATCAAGGCTGAAGGTGTCTGTGACTGGATATTGGTTCGTAGGTCTTAAGAGCCTTATGTTTTTCAGGTTGTGGCATCAGCTGACACTTCAGGTGCTTGATTTTGTGCAGGACCCGTGCTTTGCCCAAGGAGATGGCCTCATTAAGGTAAATGATCTGCCATGCTAGGTCAGACTATATAAACTTGCTCAAGGACTTTTAAAAATAATAGGTGGGCTTTGTAGTAGTAACACACTATAACTATTCAGCAGTCACTGTACGTCGGGTAGTCTCGTAAGGACTTTGTACGTTTACTCGTTTGTTCCTCGTGACAGCTTGGGAGATAATCCTACTTACTTGATGTAGAAGCTAACACTAAGGGATTGAGTAATTTGCCAGATATCACAGCTAACAAGTGGTAGAAGAGACTTCAAACACAGTCTCGCTTCTTCTGAAATCCCAGCTTAAAATGCCGTCTTATAGCATAGCACGCCCTGTATCTTACTGGGCCTTTGGAAACTTATTCAGAAATAAAAAGTTCAGAATCATCTGGGGGGTAGGGTAGGACGTAGTGGAAGATAACCGCAGGAATCTCACGGGTAACGGTTGATCGCACCTCTTCCTCCACTCCCACTGATTCTGCTTGCTTGCCCAGAGGCTTTCTCTTGGGTCGTGTGGAAGATCGAGCCCCTTTCCTGCTTCACTTGGAGGTGGGGAGGTTTGGGGGGATCCTCTGTAGTGTAGCACTTTTAGCATTTGACAACAGAAAAAGGAAAGAAAAATATTCTCTGCCCCAGCCTTCCCCACACTCCCTGACAAACCCCCACCAGTTGTTCACTGGTAGTTTCTTCCTCTTGGAAATCTTTCGCTGACATCTTTCTCTTTGATGCCTTTCTCTTGGATTCTGAAAGAATCCGAGATTTATGCCTGCATGGAAACCAAAAGGTAGTTCATGATAACTTGAGTTATTTGCCCTGGATACATTACTTTATATGTGTTTACAGTGAAGCTTACCACCTTCTGACTCCACGACTGGGGATCTAAAGATTTTCCTGTGTTTTATATCTGCCAATTGGACATTTTACTACTCAAAGGAACTTATATTCATCTGTAAACCTAAAGATTTTGCTGGGCATTCTGTCTTCTGGATTATGTGGAAAAAATGATAAATTAGAGCTATCTTACAATTTGTTTCCTAAGGTTCTATATCATAGCAATGGACATTCATGATTATTCCTCTCCAATCTTTGCTTTCTTGTCTTTAAATCACTTTCTACCCGGAGCAAAATATTTCCTCAACCCCATGGTAACGTAACACTTAGGTCAGCAGATTTGAGTTTACTATTTCAGTGGGCAAGTAAACCTTTAAAAATTGTTGGGACCCAGCCCAGCTAACTTTCAGAGAGATAGTATTCATGAATTTGCAGTCACCAGTAGTAATTTTGAGTTTCTTTTTTCTTTGGAGGGGTTTGTGGTTTAGGTAATTCCATAAATTAAAATGGGTATCAGAAAAGTAGAAAATACTCTCTTACTGGAGAAGATATCTTTAAAATAGTCCTCTGTAATGAAAAAGCCATTTTATTTAGATGGCTCTTTGCTGGGTGCCAGATTTAAATAACTCACTGGCTGCTTCAGGGACATTTTCCACCCACACACACATACCCCCCGCACCAGGTTTTATTGAGAAATAATTGGCATATTGCTCTTTATTATTAAGGTATACGACGTAATGATTTGGTATATGTTTATATGGAAAATAACCACAGTAAGTCTACTAAACATCCATCTCACACTTTTTTTCTTGTGATGACATTTTTTAAGTTTACTTTGAGAGTGAGAGAGCACAAGGAAGGAAGGGGCAGAAAGAGGGAGAGAACCCCACGCAGGCTGCATGCTATCAGCACACAGCCTGACACGGGGTCGATTCCACAAACTGTGAGATCAAGACCTAAGCCAAAATCGAGAGTTAGATGCTCAACCTGCTGAGTCACCCAGGCACCCCATGTGATGGCTACTGTTATGATCTGCTTTTCTTAGTAACTTTCAAACGTACAACACAGTGTTGTTAACTATAGTTACAATACTATAAGTTATATCCCCAGGAATTCTCTTATAACTGGAAGTTTGTACCTTTTGACCACCTTCACACCCATTTCTTGCACCCCCCAACCCCCTGCCTCTGTCAACCACCAATCTGTTCTCTGTATCTATGAGGTCAGTTTTTTAATATTCCACTTAGAAGTGGGTCATACAGTATTTGTCTCTGTCTAATTTATTTCACTAAGCAAAACACCCTCCAGTTTCATTCATGTTGTCACAAATGGCAGGGTTTCCTTCTTTTTATGGCTGAATAATATTCCACAGTGTGTGGGCATATACCCACATTTTCTTTCACGGGGACATTTCCATCTTTCTGTCTTCATAACCCAGAGGAACTGTGGACTCTACTTATCCAAGTTGACCTCATCTTGAGGCTCCCTCTTCCCACTTTGCCCACATGGGGTGCTCCGTTTGCCCAGTTACCCAGCCATAGCACAGAAGTCATTTAGCTCCCCTTCCCCGTGACCAGCAAACCTCTCAGACCCTCTGTCCACCCTAACTGCCGTTGCCCCCTCACTCTGTTCCCCCCCTCCCCCCGCCTTCTCCCAGTCTTGTTATAAAGCAGAAGTGTGATCATGTGTTTCCACTGGTTCAGGTTTGACCTCAGGGCAAGGACAAGCCCCAGTGCCTTCCATTCTGTGTCCATCAGAGTGCTGCTAACACATGCGCAGTGTTTTCTTCAGTGCTTCTACACGTTTGTCCCTGCTGGAATGTTCTCCCAACTGCCTCCTCCCCCATACCAAATCTGTTCACCTCTCTAACTGCTCTTCCTTCCCTAAAACTCAGTTATCACCATTTCTGGAATAACTTTTGGAACCTCTCCTTTGGGTTGGTCCACCTGTGTGCTGTTTTTTTCCTCGCTTGTAAACTCACAATATTGCCAGTTCTTTGTTTACAAGTCTGCTCTCCTCAGCCAGAAATCCTTGAAAGCCTGTCTTTTATTTTACATATTCTGTGTCTGCAGTACCTGGCAAAAGGTCTGAGTAAGTGATCAAGTGTTTGCTGAATGGCTTGTAAATTTGGCAATATAGCCTAAAATCCTCTAAAATCTGAAAGTTAGTGAATCTTTTAAACAGATAGTTTGTTTTGCTTAGAGTACTTTGGAGAAAGAATATAGGAATTGGTCTTTATGAGATCCTTATAGGTCAGGTATCTAATTCCAAAAAAAAAAGCACAGCTGTCTTCAGTAATCCATTCGTGATTAATAAGCCCAAATATGGGTCTCCTATCAACTCGCAAACATTTCTGCGATGCCTGCTATATGGTGGGCATTTTGGTTGTTTGATTTTGCAGAATGAAAGACATCCTGTAATTACTCTGCATGTTTTGGTTCCACAGCTTTATGAAAACTTCATCAGTGAATTTGAACACAGGTAAAATACCTTTGTCAGTTTTTGACTTTGAACATGGAAACATTGATACTACTGACACTCAAAAACTGGTGGTTTTTATTTCAGGGTGAATCCTTTGTCCCTGGTAGAAATCATTCTTCATGTAGTTAGACAGATGACTGGTGAGTCTGACTTTATTTCATAAAGGAGCAGATCCAAGTGGTAATTCAAATTATTTTGAAATGTAAGTTAATTGAACTTTTACATTTCGATAGAAAATACCAGATTCTAAGTTAGGTTTTTATTATATTTGTGGTCTAACCCTAAAGGTTATCCTACCTAAGTGTCCTCACTGGTAGGAACCAGTCTCTAAAGATACTATGTTGGTGGTTCTTCTGACATTGTTCTGCCTTTTCTAGATCCCAATGTGGCTCTTACTTTTCTGGAAAAGACTCGTGAAAAGGTAAATGTGAAGCCTGGGCCAAGACTTTTAGAATACGTGTGACTTACAGCTTGTGTCTGTGGTCGCTGTGCACACCTTTTAGAGACTACTGTGTCTCTAATCATGTCAGTTAAGCCAGTGCGCAGATGGCCGTGCTTTGTTAGTCCCCTGCCCACACTTCTCAGGTTCTTTTGTTTCTGACGTCTTTAGGTGAAAAGTAGCGATGAGGCAGTGATCCTGTGTAAAACTGCAATCGGAGCTCTAAAATTAAACATCGGGGACCTACAGGTTACAAAGGTAAGGTTGCCATAAGACATTCTCTTTGGTTTAAAGAGTTGTTTAAAGGGCACCAGGGTGGCTCAGTCGGTTGAGCGTCCGACTTGGGCTCAGGTCTCATGGTTCGTGAGTCTGAGCCCCGCATCGGGCTGTCTGCTAAAAGCATGGAGCCTGCTTTGGATCCTCTGTCTCCCTCTCTTTCTGTCCCTGCTGTGCTCACCTTCTCTCAAAAATTAATAAACATTTAAAATAAATAAATAAAAAGTTGTTTGGGGCTATAGGAGAAAAACCCCTTTTTTCCGTTTCAACTTTTAAAGTAACTTTAAATTCTAGAAAAGTTGCAAAAATAGCACAAAGAACTTTCCTATACCCCTCCCTCACACTCCCATTGTGGACATTTCACTTCTTTGCCCTATTACTCTGTGTGTGTAGTTTTTGGTTTTCACAACTATTGAGGGTAACTTGCTGGTACGAGCCCTGTTCCCCTTGAAAGAGCACTGTCCTGGGTGAGCACGGCCGTCAGCAGGACGCATCCAGACAGCCTCAGACTGTCCACGGCACCCAGGTTCTCACTCTCCGGGTGTCGGCCCACTTACCATGACGGGTCATATCGTACGCTGCTCCTCCACCCTCTCTGCCTCCTCATCGTTGTTAAGTTTCCCGTCTCTTTTTTTTTTTTTTTTTTTTAATTTTTTTTAACGTTTATTTATTTTTAAGACAGAGAGAGACAGAGCATGAACGGGGGAGGGTCAGAGAGAGGGAGACACAGAATCTGAAACAGGCTCCAGGCTCTGAGCTGTCAGCACAGAGCCCAACGCGGGGCTCGAACTCACGGACCGCGAGATCATGACCTGAGCCGAAGTCGGACGCCCAACCGACTGAGCCACCCAGGCACCCCACCCGTCTCTTTTTTATTTTAATTTTAGTGCAATTTGGGAGACAGATGTGATAGGAGTGGCAGTAAGACCAACTTATGTGGTCAGTCCTCTTTGTTGAACCAGAGACTACATGTGTTTATTTTGATCTTGGTTTGGGGTTTTTTGGTAACCATAATATTAAAGAAAATATCAGGGTAAGTGTTAATGTTCTCATTGCCCTAAAATAATACTACTTATTGTTTCTTTTTTTTTTTTTTTTAATTTTTTTTTCAATGTTTATTTATTATTGAGAGACAGAGAGTGAGCAGGGGAGGGGCAGAGAGAGAGGGAGACACAGAATCTGAAGCAGGTTCCAGGCTCTGAGCTGTCAGCACAGAGCCTGATGCGGGGCTCAAACCCACGAGCCGCAAGATCGTGACCTGAGCCGAAGTCAGAGGCTTAACTGACTGAGCCACCCAGGTGTCCCTGTACTTACTGTTTCTTATTCCTGCCCAGTCCTAGCCTGCATTCATACTTACTACATTTTGCTTTGAAATATTTAAGGCGTGTTGAAATCCATAAAGTACTATAAAGAATGCTGTCGTGGGCATCCACGTGCCCTGCCCAGCCGGGGAGTGAAGCAACCTGGGAATGGAGCTGCTGGGCCCCCGTGCACACTCCTGCACCAGCAGTGCTCCCGCACACGTGCTTGGTGTTCCTCGTACTTGTGTGTTTCCTGATGCTCACTAGATGGGCACGTGCAGGTCTAAGTGATGTGTAGTATTTTCAGTTGGTGGCTCAGTGTGAGGTTTGAGTCATCGTGTCGGTGCCTGTTTGGTATCTCACTGTGTCGGATACTGTTTGGTATCTCACTGTGTAACTGTCTCATAGCCTGCATATCCAGTCTCCTTCCTATGGAAGGGATTCAAGGTTCTCTTTTCTACTGCGAATAGTGATGTTAATTATCAGCATTTCTATGCCTGGTTCCTTGTGTACATGGGCAGAATCTCACCGGGACATATGCCTGGAGGTGAGGCTACAGGTGTAAGGTGTATACCCTCCACTTTTACTAGATGTTGCCAAACTTTTCTCCAAGATAGCTCGCACTCCCCTAGCACCGTACGAGCACTTGCAGAGCTCCGTATCTTCGACACTTGGTATTTTCAGACCACTTAATTCTTGGCGATCTGATGGAGGTGAAATGCCATCTCATTGGGGGTTTAATTTGCATTTCTTGATTGCTGGTAGTTTGTTGACCACTCCATTCATGTCTCTTTACACTTTTACTTTACACTTTACACTTTACTCTTTACACTTCTGTCATCAATTTACACTTCTGTAAATTGCCATTAACATCTTTTCTTTTGCTCATTTTTTCTGTGTTGCTTGCCACTTGTTGTTTTGTAAGAGTTCTTTATATAGCTGTGGTCCTGTGCCCTCGTGGGTTTCGTGTGCAGTAAATATCTTTTCCCAGTCTATAGCTTGTCTTTGTTCTTTTTTCTGTGTTTTAGGTGAACTGAAGTTTTCCATTTTAATGTACTCAAATCTATCGATCTTTGTGGCTTATGCTTTTCATCTCGTCATACATTTCTTTAAAAATGTCTTAAGTTACAAAGAAAGGTGATCTTGTTTCCTGCACGTAGGAGACAATTGAAGACGTTGAAGAGATGCTCAACAACCTCCCTGGCGTGACATCAGTTCACAGTCGTTTCTACGATCTCTCTAGTAAATACTATCAAACAATCGGAAACCACGCATCCTACTACAAAGATGCTCTGCGGTTTCTAGGCTGTGTCGACATCAAGGATCTTCCAGGTAACATGGGGCCGTTAGAGTCCGTGTCGTGGGAGCTCACTCTCGGGGCGTGGTAGCAGGCCTCAGAAATTCCTCCAGTGTATCTGTCCCTTGTTGAGGAAAGCCCACGTGGTGATAGGCTGGAAAGAGCCATGAGAGCGTTAGTTTTTACAGGTGTCTGCCTTCAGCGTTGAGTTGAGATGAGCCTGCACCCTATAGCCCTTCACCGTCCCTTCCCCAGTCTTCCCAGCTCTCTGAGTCAGAGGCCTTGGTGAGAAGCGCAGCAATGCAAGTCCCTCGACCCCTACAGCACGAAGGGCGCACCGCCACCCTGTACCTGAGAGTCGTGTTCCAAAAACCGCACAAGACCCAGGGGAATAACTTACTTACAAAAATCACTTGCAAAGCAAAATGAACAATGAGTTTTGGGGAAAGTGCGAGGAGTATGTGTTTAAAGAAGAAATTTGAGCCTCTTGGGTGTTTCTCACAGTACACCATTGAAGCTGTGGAGACCAGCGACGCCTAAAGATGTTAGTGCAGTTTTTAGATGCAGTTCCTGCAGCTCAAGAAAAATATATTGGAAAGCACAGCTAATGTGGTCAAGAGAATAGGGAGTTGTTGTATGGGAAAGGAAGATTGTAGTCTGAAAAGAGGCTGAATGAGGGGACTTTAAGATAAATGAGAGGTATCACTTCCATAGGAAACAAGAGGTATAAGGAACCTGCTACTCCAGGAAGTAGATGAGCTGAAAATGTAAATCGATTCACTTATTTAGGTAGAAATAAGTGAATGAATGTCTTTCCCACAAAACCTGTGTATGTGGTTCCAGGTATAACTTGAGTTGATATGGTACTTTAAAAGAGACGACTAACGTTAAGGCTTTGTGATATAACCATTACAGGGAATGGTTTCTTTACTTTTTTATGAGAGTTTTAAAGCCAAACAGGACTGATTCTTGTAACTGGGGTGTCACTGGAGATGTGTTGTTGCCGTAGTGTCTGAGCAGCAGGAGAGAGCTTTCACGCTGGGACTAGCAGGACTTCTTGGCGAGGGAGTTTTTAACTTTGGAGAACTCGTAAGTGGACCCTGGTCACAGATTTCTTAACAAGGGGGAGACTGATTTCTTTGCCAGCTAACTGTCTCGTCCTCACAGCTCATGCACCCCGTGCTGGAATCACTGAGGAACACCGACCGCCAGTGGCTGATTGACACCCTTTATGCCTTTAACAGTGGCAACGTAGAGAGATTCCAGACCCTGAAGACCTCCTGGGGCCAGCAGGTCAGCCATGGGAAGGACGGCTGAGCACTCCTACATGCTCCTGGCTCTCCTTCCTTGTGTCTGTTTATCTAACAGATGTTGACTTGCACCTTCTACATGCCAGCCGCTGGGGAGACAGGAGACTAAGACGAGCCAGTCTTGCTCTCATAGAGCAGATGGTTAAGTGGCTAATTAGAGTAGTAACTCAGCTACTCTGATAGAATAGTGGAGTGTCATCTGGGTGAAAGGGCTATCACAGAGGACTGCCCCAAAGAAGCCACGCTCTGTGTCTGACCTTAGGTGTGAGTGGAATTTAGCCAAGGGAAGAATATGAGAAGAGTATATTCAGCAGAGGAAAAGGAAGCTTTTAGCATGTTGCTGAATTGCAGTAGGGTATGTGAGGCTCAAGTGAGTGAATGATGAGAGTCGGGGAGAACCCAGGGTGAGGGAAGGCAGGACGGTCTGTGCAGGGCAGAAGCAGTTGATGGGAGGAAGGGGTCAGTGCAGGGGATGGCGGGGCAGTCAATGCAGAGGGAAAGAGGTAGCAGGGGAGAGGGCGCCGGGCAAGGAGTGGAGCCTCTGGGAGGTGTGAATTAGGGAGGAGAGGTGTTTAACAAGGACCTGAGCTTTAATAGTAAGTTTGTTCTTTTTCAAGTGAAACTGTGAGAAGCAAAATTACTAAAATGTTCATAGTGATAGGGATCATGGTTGTATTACTGTTTCGTACTTTTCTAAAGCTTCAGTTTTCTCAAAGTTCAAAATAAACTTGTAGAATTCACATAACCGAGCCGAGTAGATACAAACGGACTGTGAAGAGGCAGAAAGCAAGTCCAGTCGATCCTAACTGTAGTAGTCTGTATTTTGATCTCTGAAAGAAATTGGAAAGAAAGATGGCTAGCCGTAGAAAGTTAAGAAAACTAGAGCCGTGTGCCTGCGGCACCTGTCTAGGCAGCAAGAGCCCATCTGGGGTGAGTGGGCTCTTTCTGAAGAGCCTGACCTGTCCAGTTCCCTGCTGGCTCTGCCTGTGTTGGGGTGTGAGTTCCTAAATGTTTGAATCCGGTAACCCCTTCTCCTTTCTTGTCTCTGTGCTCAGCAGTGACCTGTGACCTACCTGTAGGGTGACTACAGGTCACGCAGAGGGCATGGTTCTCGTGATAAGGCCGGTTTTCGTTATAAATTAATAACCTGCTCTTTCGGTTCAGAACAAGCCCCTGGAGCGTAAGGAGTGTGTTCCTCAGAGGCTCCCCTTACACAGAGCTGACGCAGCAGGCAGTACACTTGGACCTGCTCAGGCACAGGATGGGTCCTTCCCTGCCTTTCTTTGTGCCAAGTCACCTGGTGTCTGTAAACCAGGTGCCCCCTGGTGTCTGTAAACCTCGTAAATGCCTTGTGTGGGAGCATGACATTTCCGGGGTGCACCTTCTAATGGTTTCCTAAGAAAAGTGAGCCTCCGTGATCTTCAGCGTAAGGTGTTTGGACCTGCAAAGATTCCTTTTGTTCGCTCTGTTGTAGAATTTCAAAGCCCAGGTTGGGTAACTGATGCTTTCTGCTTTACAGCCTGACTTGGCTGCCAATGAAGCCCAGCTTCTGAGGAAAATTCAGCTGTTGTGCCTCATGGAGGTAAGCAGGCACCCAGGAACCGCTCGCTGTGTGAACGACTGCCGTAAGCTAAGTGTGGAAAGCGTGTTCTTAATGAGATACACGACTAACATAAAGGAAGAGTTTAGTGTTCACTAATAAGATCTAGGTTTTCAGAGCAAGTATTGACAAAAACGTTCCTATCAGTCAGTTCTCTGACAATTTCTATTTGGAAAAGTAGTTAACAAGCAAAAATTTTTTTTCAGATGACTTTCACACGACCTGCCAATCACAGACAACTCACTTTTGAAGAAATTGCCAAAAGTGCTAAAATCACCGTGAACGAGGTACAGGTTTGTTGGACTCAGGATGGTCCAGTGGTGCAGCTGCTACCTGGGCGGGTCAGGGCTCCTGTGAGCACGGCTCCCTAGACTCCAGACCACAAAAGACAGTGTCTTGTTCCCCCATATTTCAGGGCCGGCTGGTGTGTACTTGCAGGCCTCGGGGTGTCTTACACGAGCCCCTCTCTGCACAGGTGGAGTTGCTGGTGATGAAGGCGCTCTCGGTGGGGCTGGTGAAAGGCAGTATTGATGAAGTGGATAAGCGGGTTCACATGACCTGGGTGCAGCCCCGCGTGTTGGATTTGCAACAGGTAATGTGATTGGAATACCTAGTTCACCTTTGTGGGTGTTTTGGATTGTGTCTGTGCTGTCTTAGTTTCGCTTGGATGGCAGCCATTTAGGAAGAAAGCGGTATTGACAAAGGGATTTCAGAGAATATCTTACTGCTGTAGGGACTGAGGGTTTTTCAAAGAACCCAATTTAGTGCAAGCCTGGGGTTTGAACCCTGCACTTAAAAGCTTATCATAATAACAGGGCTGGTTGTGCTGATGCTGCCTTTTAATCTTCACATTGGTGCTCTGATCAAATGCGTTCCTAGTTCTGTGGTTTGAGCTCAGATCCATCTTGTTCGTATTTGCTTTAAATTTAATCCTGTGGATTTCCTCTATTCTTGCCTGTTTTCTTTCATGCAAGTTTTTTTTAATGTCCTGGTGATAAGAATTGACTGGGATAATCCCGTCTCACGTAGCCCACTCCCCCAGCTCCGATGCCCTGTTTATTAGTGCCGCCCTAAAGAATTGGCTGGAAACGTACAGCTGCCCCGTCAGGTGCTGTGACTCCCAAGTGTCCTAACACCGTGTGGTCCTGGTTTGCCTCAGATCGCGGGCATGAAGGACCGCCTGGAGTTCTGGTGCACCGATGTCAGGAGCATGGAGATGCTGGTAGAGCACCAGGCCCACGACATCCTCACCTAGCGCCCCCACCTGGCCCGTGTGTGGCAGCTGAGGCCATCTGCATTTAAAGGGGGTGGGGGTGGGGTTGTGTTTGTGGAATGGGAACTGTTCTTCCTGCTGTGAGAACAGGACTGTCACCGATGGGGTGCGTGGCCACAGATAGAAGCCTCCTTTGTGGAGGTCTCCTGTAGCCCGCAGTGGGGAGGGGTCACCAGTCTCTGGTGACCAGGCAGGCGCGAGCGTGCACGTGCCCCGAGGAGCGAGAAGGCGCCACCCTGAGTGCGTGGGGACACCACTCAGAAGTTCGTCTCCATCCCATCCACCTGTGTGAATATCTCTGGTGTCGTTTGAGAATGTTCCTGTAATAAACGCACTTGTTTTGTCCTTTTTGTGGTTCTCGTTTCCTTGGTCTTAGCTTTGATGTCAAGCCTGGGCCTGGAGAGATTAAAACACGGGAGATGGGAGATAGGGCTCGGTGGGGAGTGGGCCTCGGCCCCCCACTCCTGCCCCGGGCAAGGGGCGTCTCTGCACACACAGGGCACAGGGCAGAGCCAGGCGCAGAGGGCCGTGGGCCCCGTGGCCAAGAGAGCAAGTCCTGTCTGCTGTGGCTCAGACATGGTGTTCACCCGATGCCCACCCAGCCAGCCCTCAGCCCCGTGCTGAGTGTGCGGGGGGCGGGGGTGCTCGTACACAAAGAAGAATCACCAGTGACCACCAGGTGAAGGGAAGAGTTTAATGCGATCTTTCATCCTGTGCCTGGAGCTGGAACCACAGAGCCTTCATGCTGCCGAGCTTCTCTTGTAGCTCTCCAGGTGGTGTAAGACCCAGCCTGCAGGAATCAGGAAGCTGAGGAACATCACCGAGAGCCCAATGGCTTGCTCCTGGGTGAGGGAAGCACGGGTGAGTGCACTGGGTCGTTCCCAGGTCGTCGAGGAAGGCTGTTACCTGCCCCTCTGTGCCCGGGTCCTAACCAGAGCAGCAGGTCCAGAGTTACAGGCATCCTGCCCCGCCCCCTCTGCTCTGGTGGGACCCTTGGCCCAGCCCCAGACTTCCTGTGCGTCAGATGGAAAAAGCCTGCGGGGTGCCAGCAGTGACCACTGTAGTCATCAGTTTGGACAGCTGCTGCGGAGACCAGGCTAGCAGCCCTGGGCTCCAGTCTCTGTGGAGCAGGACCTCTCATCTTAGCCCCCTTCCCCCCCAACCAAGAGCCTGCCTGGCCAGGCCATGTGTCCCTCGACCTTGAACTTCTGACCTTGCGTGACAAGCACCCTCACGTCTAGTTACCAGGAGACAAGAGCATGTCCGGTGCTGTGCAGGATGGAAGAGGTTCGGGTTGTGTAAACAACGGCAGGGCCCTTTTCCCTAAATGGTGGTCCTGCTCAGAAGCCTGGATGGAGGAGAGGGGACCCCTTGCGCTCTGTGTGCAGGTGTGTGCACGCACACCTGGAGCCAGGTTCTGGAGAACCAGCCACGTGTCCCCTTCACTTGGTTTCCTCCGGAAGGAGAGCCTGGGCCCAGTCATCGCTCCCTGTTCCTAAAACAGAGTCAGATGCCAGGCTGGACTCTTCCTCTTGGCTTCACCTCCCAGCAGCCTCAGCGACGCTAGCCCAGAGCTGGGCCCTTAGGCTACACCCACGGTCTGACCTTGGGCAGATGACCTTCTAGACCTTGGTTTATTGACGCTGAAAACAGGTCTTTGTCTGCTCTCCTGCAGCCCCAGGGTGACTGGGGTGCATGTTTCCCCTGTGTGCTTCCTGACCCTCCAGGCAGCCCACTCTTCCCCTTCAGTAGTGGTGAAGCCAGAGTAGACACTGAGCGCCCTTCAAGCTCAGCGGTTAGCACCCCTCATTTGACAGGAGGCGAGTCGGGGCCTGAGAACAAACCCTCCCCTAACTAACTCCGCTGACTGCTTTGGGAGCCTGGCCTTCAGGTAGTGACCACAAGGACCCTTCCTGGAGTGAGGACACTGTCCCGGACACAGACTGAGTTCTAGCATCAGAATCACCTCCAGAAGCTGCACCCCTGAGAGGACATTCCCCCTCTCCTTTACCAGCCTGGCCTTCTGTGCCCTGCCCCCAAACCTATCTCATCTTCACAACAGCGCAGGACTGCCCACTCCACCTGCTCGGGTCAGCCCCCCGGCTGCCCTGGAGGTTCTTACCATGGGAGAAGTGGGTGTTCTGGCTGGCTTGGCGGAGACGTGTGCCTTGGGAAGCACCCAGCCGCTCCGGGGGGCTGGCAGCAGCCTGCTGGCGGAGGCTAACCTCAGCATGGCCGTTGAGCCGAGCTCCTCGTGTCCAGCAAAGTTCTGCACGTCTGCTCGGCGTGTCCTCTGCTCACTTGGGTGTTGGGGCTTTTTATAGCTCCGGGGGAGGGGGCAGGGAGCACTGCAGCTGTCCCCTCCCGTCGTGGTGCTTTGGCAGAAAGCACGCCCGCTCAGAAGTGGGGAGAGCCAGCGCGCAGACCGGCAGCTGCCGGCACTGCCCCCGCCGTGGCCCCCGAGGTCTTCGGGCCCTGTGTAGCGCAGGCAGACATCACCTGGAGAAGGCCTTCATTCCTCTGAGAAAGGCGCTCGGAGAAGCAGGGCCAGGGAAGTCAGGGAATTTGGGAGCGCAAGAATGGAAAAGTGACATCATTTCAGAGTGAGCCTTAAATATCTGGGGTGTCAGCTGGCAGGACGGTGCATAGAGCTATTTTTAAGTTCTCTTAACTTGGGAGTTCCCGGCGGAGCTGCCCAGCCTCCTCATCCGTGACCGATGCAGCCCCACTCCACCTGCGCGCGGCACTGGTGGGTCAGAGCAGCCTGGCTGCTGATTTCAGTGGCGTTGTCACTAATGCTGACAGCTTTGTTCCGAGACTAGACAGTCACCATTGCACCATCATTGCACTAGTCATGGCACACGGTAGATCAGCAGATACTTTGTGCACGCCAGTTCGGGGATGGGGAGGTGGCGTGGGGGCGGGGGGTGGGCAACACTCAGGCCCTTGCCTCCTGGCCCACATGCAGGTAAAGGCTCCCAGGGCCAAATGTCCTGGGTCCGCGCTGCCCACCAACCCTGGGGTAGTGGGCCTGTAACCCACCCACAAGCCCTGTGTGAGCTCAGAGCCTCCCTGCCTCTCTTCCCTTCTACAGAGAATGGGTCACTTGTTTCTTCCCACAGCAAACATCTCCTGGCAAATCTGTTCTACTGAGAGATTGTTTCACACCTTCTCTCTGTACAAACCCCCCCCCCCTCACTGGAGACCCTGCTGCTGATTCCGAGAGAACAGAAGTGACCAGATACGACCCGCTGCTCAACCCCACTTCCCGTCGCCCAGGAGTGCCGTGGCCCTGAGCCCCAGGGGGTCACATGCCAAGGTCAAGTCCCCAGCGGCCTCTCCAGCCCTTCTCTCCTAGGTTGCTGGATGCTGAGCCTCTGCTCTTCCTTCCACCTTGTCCGGATCTTGCGTGACCCCTGACAGCCCCAGGACTTTCGCTGTCTCTCCACCCACCTTCACGCCTCATCTGGCCTTGTACCCTGGCGGCTTATCAGTCACCATATTTAGGATGTACCGACGCCAACCCTTACCCCCTCTTTGGTGGGGTTCCTGAGGCTCTGCAGTGAGTCCCCCACCCTGTCCCTTCCCAGCTGCTCAGCCCAAATGTCTGAGACCACCCTTGTTTCCCTCGGGTGCTCACGCTCCACACCAGGTCACCAACATCACCACACCCCACCCTCCCCCTGTACAACCTTGAATGTGTCCTCTGAGACTGTCCCACACAGTGGCCAGGACAGCCCTTCAGGAACAACCAGGGCCTGCCACTGCCACTGCTCAGCGCCCCCGCCCCCCAGAGACTCCACCTACTTCCTTCTCATGGCCTCCAAGGCCTAAAGGGTCTGACCACTGCCTGCCTGGTCCCAGCCACACCTCACTCCCACCCACACTGGTGCCTCAGCCTCATGTTTCCAAATTAGTCAGGCCCTGTTCAAACGACCTCTCCTCAGACACATCTTATTGGTTGGTGGTCTGCTTATGTAGCTGGAATACAAGCCCGATAAGGGCAAGGACTTTGTTGGGCTCATCACAGAACTGTTGGGGCCTGGCAGATTTTCAGTCAATGTTGGAAGGATAGGTTGGGGTGTGGAAAGGAGGGATGGGAGCGGGGCCTGGATGGATGGGGTCGGGAGGACAGGTGTAGTTCTCATGTCACAGCCGGCATCGGCTTGGATTGAGAGGGGAAACTGCAGGGCTTTACTCTACTGTCAGCAGGACCTTGATTACTGTGGACGGCAGTAAAGGTCACAGCCCAGACCTGATCAGTGTGGGCACAGGCCAGTCGCCGACAAGCAGCAGGCCATCTGACCACATCGGTCCCTCAGCCCCCAGACTCGGCTGCGGTCACCGTCCTCACCAGGTATGATCACACCCCAATCCGTTTGTCTACACACGGTGGGTTGATGATCTGAATACATCGCATGAGGATCCTAGTTTCGCTTTTGTCCTTCCCTGGAAACCACCCTCGTTCCAACTGTGGGGCTCTTTTCTGGGCGCCCCACCCCGCCTCCCACTGTCTCCCTGTGCCTTGGTTTCCAGTGAGGAGCCAAGTCCCTGGAGGCTGGAGGCGGGCGTGTGTCCTGAATGTTATCTCCAGCAGCTGGGTCCCGATGTCAGCCTTAGGCCGTGGGGGGCTCTGCCCCTCCTCTAGAGTAATCCCTTCCACCTAAACCTTTAATTATAGGTCCAGTCAGGAATAAGGCTGCGGGTCAGATGATCAATCATCCAGCCTACGGGGTTTCTTTTTTCACAGAAAAGACCTGCTGTCCCCAACCATCCAGGCGTGGTTGTAAGGAAGGCCTTCTCCGTCCTTCCCAGCTCAGGAGGCAGGGGTGTAACGGCGGTGGCGGGGGGGGGGGGGGGGGGGGGGGGGGGGCGTGTGCTACTGTGCTGCAGGACGGCAGCCCAGCACCAGATGAGAAAGGCCCTGGTGAGGGCTGGGACAGGGGAGCTGGGGCTGCCCTCCAAGGGAGAGAGATGTCCTCAAACTTTCATGCTACACCAGCTTTCGCCTTCAGCTCCTTTCCATCCATACCCTCCATGCCTAACCTTCCCAGCCTTTCCGAGCACAAACCTGTCTCCCTCGCTTCTGTGTTCACGCAGCTTCCGGGGATTCCACCACCTGTAGCGGTGGGCTTCAGGCCTCAACCTTACTGGGTTTTTAGTCCCAAGAACCACCTGTTCAAAACAAACCCTGCACAGATCCCTGCCGCCCCGACCCCACACAGATGCTACCAGAGGTGGGGAGCCTGGCATGGCCTCTGCCTTCATTGCTCTGTGGCCACAGTGCTTCTGCAGAGCACTGCCCTGTGTCCTGGGCTGCCTTCTTCCACCTGGAAGGAAATGAGACAACCCATGGAGAAGGGCGTGGTGGCCAAGTGGGGGGTCGTACTGAACAACAAAGTAAAAGGCTCTGAGGGCTGGAGGGTTGGATGAATCCCCTGTAACAGCAGGAGAAACCATGGCTTGAAGAGGGAGCGGGCCCAGGGTTCAGGACAAGCCAGGCCTGTCCCTGGCCTGTCCTGGACAGAAGTAGCATCAGGAAGAGCTCCTGAAGGCAACACAGAAGTACCTCTGTCTCCCAAATCCTCAGCCTCGTGTCCTTCATCCAGCCACATCCAGCATGTACTTATCTCTGCCCTCCACCTGTCCCTGCTGCCCCGGGGACACCCGTGCACACCCTCCCTCTCAAAGCTGCCAGGCCACCTGCAAGGTCTGGGGTAGACACTGTGGGCACATGGCACCACCCTGTGTCCGTACTCGGAACCACAGCAGCTGCTGGAGAAACCAGAGAGGCACTGACAGAGAGACAAAGGTTCTTAGCCTCAGGGACCCAGAAAAAAATGCACATGCACGCAAACATTTGCATATTGTTTTTCTTGCATTGGAAATCTATTTCATCACATAAAACAGTGGTTCTCAAAGTAAGGTCCCTGGACCAGCAGCATCAGCATCACCTGGGAACTTGTTAGAAATTCTAGGGGCACCTGGGTGGCTCAGTTGGTTGAGCGTCCGACTTCGGCTCAGGTCATGATCTCACGATTCATGGGTTCAGGCCCCCTGTCAGACTCTGTGCTGACAGCTCAGAGCCTGGAGCCTGCTTCCGATTCGGTGTCCCCCTCTCTCTCTCTGCCTCTCCCCCACTTGCTCTCTCTCTCTCTCTCTCTCTCTCTGTGTCTCTTTCAAAAATAAACTTAAAAAAAAAAAAATTCTGTGATGGTCCCAGTGGCCTGTTACAATAATCTTCCCAGGAAATTCTGATGCACAGACAAGTTTGAGAACCATTTTATGTTATATAAACACTGGACGCTTCATGCTATTCATTCGAAACTAAATGTACACCCCGCTGCCTGAGAGGGCTCAGTGGGGTAAGCATTCGACTTCAGCTCAGGTCATGATCTCACAGTCCGTGAGTTCCAGCCCCGCGTCGGGCTCTGTGCTGACAGCTCCGGGCCTGGAGCCTGCTTCAGATTCTGTGTCTCCCTCTCTCTCTGCCCCTCCCCTGCTCGTGCTCTGTCTCTCAAAAATAAATAAACATTAAAGATTTTTTTAAATAAATCTCACCCAGGCTGCAAAACTCAGCCCTTTCCTTTTATCTACAAAAACACACTTCCACTAAGTAAGTAGAACAGGATTTGCTGAAAACTTGTAGTTCAGGGGTAGAGAATCTTGCGGGGGGGGGGGGGGGCAGCTGCCTCTTCCTACATCCCACTCTTGCACTCACTCCCCAGAAGCTCAGCTCTCAGGCCCACCCAATGCGGGATACACCCACAGAGACACTGGTGCTCAGCAGTCAGCAGCTCACACCCCCACAGTCCTTGGTGTGATCGCTCATTTTATGTGTCAGCTCAAGTGGGCCATGACACCCAGATACCTGGTCCAACATTATTCTGGATGTCCCTGTGAAGGTGATTTTTGGGCGAGATTAACATTTAAATGGGTGGACTTTACGTAAAGCAGATTACTCTCGGTGGTGTGGGTGGGCCTCATCCAATCAATTTAAGGCCATAACAACAAAAACTGACCTTCCCAAGCAAGAAGGAACTGCCAGCAGATGGCCTTTGGACTCAAACTGCCAGCCCACCCTGCACCGTTTGGACTTACCAAGTCTCCACAATCACAGGAGCCAATTTCTTAAAGTAAATCCTCCCCACCCCATCTCTCCTCCTACACACACACAAACCCTGTTGGTCCTGATTCTCAGGTAGAACCCTGACTAACACAGTCAGCAAAACTGTGCCAGAAGAGAAGCCCTTTAGGTGTTTTGTCCTTTCACCTTTGGCAGTGAAAATAAAATTTTATTACACTTTCTTTTCTCTAATGCGCACCATATTAAGTGATGCCTAATGCAGCCCAGACACGTCATTGATGATAACAGCAGGAACATTTCATTCCATCGTTACCTGACATGTAAGTTTCTCTTGCCGTGTAACGAATCGTCGCCAACCTGGCAGCTCAGGACAGGGCGCTCACTGTCTCCGTGTTTGCGGGGCCAGCTGTCCAGGTGTGGGTTGCTGGTCCTTCGCGCAGGTCTCACCAGCTGACATCAAGGGGTCACAGGGCCACGATTCCCGTCTGAGGCTCAGGGTCCTCCGCCGGGGTCACTGCTTGTTGGCAGGATCCAGATCCTTGCGGGGGTAGGGCTGAGGTCCTGACTGCTGGAGACTGTCCTCACCGCCTAGAGGCCTCCCTCAGATCCTTGCCACATGACTCCCTCTGTAAGTACTTCACAACATCCTGTTTGCTACTTCAAGGTCAGCAAGAGAATCTCTCATTTCAAAATTTTCTGGCATCTTATTTATTTTTTAAAAATATTTATTTACTTTTGAGAAAGAGAGAACAAGTGGATGAGAGGCAGAGAGAGAGAGAGAGAGAGAGAGAGGGAGAGAGGGAGATTGAGTCCCAAGCAGGCTCCACACTGTCAGCACAGAGCGCAAGCGGGGCTCAAACTCAAGAACCGCGAGATCATGACCTGGGCCGAAATCAAGAGTCAGATGCTTACCTGGCTGAGCCACCCAGGAACCCCTCAAATTGTTCTGGTATTTTAAAAGTAATTTTTTAAGAACAGTTTTAGATTTACAGAAAAATTCTGAAGATAGTACAGAGTCCCCATATAACCCACATCCAAGTCCCCCTATTATTAACATCTTACATGATGGTTACTTTTATGTCTCAACTTGAATGAGCAGTACAGTGACCAGACATTCAATCAAAGGTTTTTCCAAATGTGTCTCTGAGGGTGTTTCTAGATGAGATTGACATGTGAATCAGCGGACTGAATGAAGCTAACTCTTCCCAGTGTGGGTGGGCCTCATTCAATCAGTTGAAGTCTTGTTTTGCTGTTTGTTTTATTTTTTGAGAGACAGAGAGAGAGAGCTCGAGCAGGTGAGCAGCGGAAGAAGCCAAGAGAAAGGGAGACACAGAATCCAAAGCAGGCTCCAGGCTCTGAGCTGTCAGCACAGAGCCCAGAACGCTTCACCGACTGAGCCACCCAGGACCCCCTGTGGGTTTCTTATTAATGCTGTCCCTTCCCTCCTCCTGCCTGACTGTTTGATCTGGGACATGGGTCTTTTCTTGCCTTCAGATACAAACCGAAACATCAGCTCTCTTAGGGTTACAAGCCTGCCGCTTTCAGAATGGAACTTCACCACCAGGTCTCCTGGGTCTTCCACTTGTCGGCTACAGATCTTGGGGATTCTGTTTCCACAATCATGTGAGCCGGTTCTTTATAATAAATCTATATCTATAACCATCTATATCCTGTTAATTCTGTTTCCCTGGAGAACCCTGACACGATTGGTGCATCATCAGAAACTAAGTAAAGTCCACACTTTATTCAGATTTACTCAGTTTCCCTCTAATGTCCTTTTCCTATTCCAGGACTTCACCCTGGACCCTACCCGGGACCCCCATGACATTCAGTCGTCATGTCTCCTGTGGCCCCTCGGGGCTGTGACATCTTCTCAGACTTTCTTTGTTTTTGATGACCTTGACAGATTGGAGGACGACTGCTCAGGCATGTTGTAGGATGCCTGTTTTCCTCGTGGTTGGGCTGTTTTCCTGTTTTCCTCGTGGTTAGGCTGGGGCTACGGGGTCTGGGAGGATGACCACAGAGGCAAAGTTCCATTTTCGTCACATCATGTCAGAGGTACACAAGATCCACCTGACTTGCCACCGTGATGCTGCCCCGGATTGCTGGGCTGCAGTGTGCCGGTCGGTTTCTGTACCGCGGTTTGCTCAGTGTCCCCCTCCCATCCTGTGCTTCCTTTGGAAGGAGGTCCCTCTGCACAGCCTGCGCGTAAAGAGCGCCACCTCCTGAGGGTGGAGTATCTGCAGGAGTTATTTTTAATTCTTTTGCCTGGGATATTGTCTCCCACTTATTATTACTTTGTATTTTTATTCACGTGTTATTGTTTATTCGGTTATTTATATCAGTATGAACTCATGGGCTTTGTTTTATGTGTTGGATTATAATCAATACTACTTTATTATGTTGCTCAAATTTTTCCAGGTTTGGCACTGAGAGTTCCTTCTTCTGGCTCCTGTGTCCTGTTAGCATACATAGCCTTATCAGTATGGAGATTGCTCGTTTTTTAATTTGTTTGTTCTGGATACTTCCTTACTTGCTCGCATGATAAAATGCTCCAGGCTCATCTCGCATATTTTCTGCCCCAGTCCTGAAATAAGCCAAGAGCCCTGATCCCTTTTATTGGTTGACTAGCACTAGAAACCAAGACCTGGGCAGTCGTGGACACATGACATGTACTTGTCAAAATTCATAGAACTTCACAGTACAGAGTGAACATTAATGTATGTAAATTTTATTTTTTTAAGCTTATTTATTTATTTATTTTCAGGGAGAGAGCATGAGTAGGGTAGAGGCAGAGAGAGAGGGAGAGAGAATTCTACGCAGGTCTGTGCAGAGCCTGACGCAGGGCTCAAACTCACGAACCATGAGATCATGACCTGAGCCGAGATTAAGGGTCGGATGCTTAACTAACTGAGCCACCCAGGTGCCCCTAACGTATGCAAATTTTAAAGTATCATTAGGATGTCAGGGACTCCCAGGACGGAATGCAGTATGTGACAGAAGAATCTAATCATATTCTACATACATGAAACAATCTCACTGAAGGGAGTGGGGAAAAGGCACTGACCCCAATAGAGTCTGTAAGAATAAAGGCAAAGAAACTGCAAACAGCATGGTGCTCTAGCTGGAAAAGTAGTTCCTCAGAGGGGTGCATGGGAGACAGATGTGTATCCCCAAAGTATATAGTAATAGAAAGCCAACTCAACAGAAAATTCTAATGAGTAATGTAGCAAACTGTCTTCCTGGGTACACCGCTGGACTGCATTTCTGCCGGAGTCCAGCCCCAGCAGGTCCAGGGGTTCCCGAAGGATGAACGGCATCGGCGAAAATAACAAATGGACACGACAGCAGTGTGTCCGACTGGCCGCTTTACTGTGGCAAACCTGGCGTTATATTTGTTAGCAATTTCCTTGTAGCGTGCGTCACCTATGCTTCTCGGCTTTACCTAATTCTAAAAACTTGTTCCTTTGTGTAATCGCCCATCAAGGAACCTCAGGGTTATTTTCTTGTAACGTTCCCTCCTGGCCTTTGCTTATCGATTAATTTCTTCATATTATTTTCATTATGTATCTACGTTTATTTATAGTCTATAAAGCCTTTGCTTTGCTATTTTCATGAAAGGTCATCTAGCTCTCAACAACGTTTACAGGGACATGACTTCTTAATTGTTCCTTTGAACTGTTTGCGGTAGAAGGAACAAAAGTATTCGCTTTGGTCTGGGGTGCCTGGAGGGAGCCAAGAGGGCTGGGAACCCACGCCTTATGCGCTCCCAGAGAGACAATGTATACCTGGGAACTAATGAACCATTCTGTACCTCAACCCACCAGGTCCAGTTACCATCTGGAATGCCTCCTGGGGGCCAAGTGGGCCTAGGGGTTGGAGTAACTCGTACCCATAGAGACATTGCTTTGTTGCCGGAGTGGGGCTTTCGAACCCGTGTGCCCCCCTCCCTGGCTGGGAAACATATGGGGCTATCCTTCCTTTAGGTAGGGGACGGGCAGGCGGGGGTGGCACCGGCTGGATATAAGGTTTCTTTTTTGTCCTGGGGGTCATCCCCAGAAAATATCCCCGAGTTTGCCCCCATGGGTTTCTTTTGAATCATCAGTGCCAATTGGACCACGGGGATGGCCACGATGAGTAAGAGGAGGGATACCAGTAGCTTCCCATTCGCAGGGTCGCTGTGCGTTGCCCTTCCGCCGGCCGCCCGGGCTGTGCCATCAGGAAGGCTGGATGGATCGGCTCCCAGCACATTTCCCACCCCTTCCTGCTGTTAGGGTTGGCCACATGATTCTGAGTGGAAGTGACATGAATAAGCTCTTGATCTGACTGTACACATTTTCATGCATCGGGTTGTTTCATAGAGCAATGTCATAGTAGGGGAAGATGGGAATAATCCAGTTTTCATTAGCAGGGCACTGGTTAGATAACTTGTGGTACATCTCTACAATGATGACAGTGAAAAGAATGAACTATATTTACGTACACCAGCATGGAAAGATGTCCAAAACACATTGGTTACTAAATGAACAAAGCAAGTTAAAAAGCATACACCATATCACATCACAATGGGATACTAGTCAGCAATAGAAAAGGAACAAACTACCAAGCCACATTACCGCATGGACGAGTCTCACACACTGAGGAAAGGAGCCCAGCTGGGCGCAAGAAACTGCATGCCATCTCAAGGGCTGACAAACTATGTACAGCCTGAGAAAACTCAGCCCACGTCTTATTCTGGTATCTCCTGTGAGTAAAGAATGTTTATTTACATTTTTAAATGGTTGAAGAAACGAAAGGGAAAAGGGAAAAGGGAAAAGGGAAAGGGAAAAGGGAGGGGAGGGGAGGAGAGGAGAGGAGAGGGGAGGGGAAAGGAAAAGAGGGACACCTTGGTGGCTCAGTTAGTTAAGCCTCTGGCTTTAGCTCAGGTCATGATCTCACGGTCCGTGAGTTCGAGTCCTGCGTCGGGCTCTGTGCTGACAGCTTGGAGCCTGGAGCTTGCTTTGGATTCTGGGTCTCCCTCTCTCTCTCTCTCTCTCTCTCTCTGCCCCTCCCACACTCATGCTCTATCTCTCTCTCTGTCAAAAATAAAAAAGTAAACATAAAGAAAAGAAAAAGGATATATGAAAAACACATTTAAAAATAAAAAATAATGAAAAATAAAATATAATGAAAATACAGTATATGAAAACTTGTGAGATGTAGCTAACTCATGCCTTGAAGGAAATTTATGGTTTTAAATATATACATTAGAAAGGGAGAAAAACTGGGGCGCCTGGGTGGCTCAGCTGGTTGAGTGTCCAACTTCGGCTCAGGTCACGATGTCATGGTTCGTGGGTTCGAGCCCCACGTCAGGCTCTGTGCTGAAAATTCAGAGCCTGCAGCCTGCTTCCAGTTCTGTCTCCGGCTCTCTCTGCCCCTCCCCCACTTGTGCTCTGTCTCACTGTCTCTAAGATAAGTAAACATTAAAAAAAACTTTTAAATAAAAAAAGAAAAGGAGAAAAACTGAAAACCAATGATCTAAGAATTCCTCTCAACAATTTAGGTGGAAAAATAGCAAATTAAGCTCCAAGAAAGTAAAAGGAATAAAGAAATATATAAGACTAAAAAAATAAATGGACAAGAGAGGGTTAACAAAGCCAAAAACAATTCAGGTATAACTATTCAAGACAAAAGAAGACACAAATAATCAATTTCCATAATGAAAAATGATGAACACAGAAGCCTAAATCCTTCAAAACATAAATGCTAAGAAAGTATTAGCAAACCAAAGTCAACAATACATTAAAAGGGCCGAACACCACGACCAAGTGGGATTTATTCCAGGGCTGCCATGGTGGTTCACCATCCAAAATAAGCAGTATGGCGCACCACTTTAACAAAATGAAAGATAAAAATTATATGATCATCTCAACAAATGCAGAAGAAGCACTTGACAAAATTTAACACCCACTTGAGATAAAAATTCTCAACACAGTGAGTAGCGAGGAAACATACCAACAGAAGAAAAATAAGAACAATTTTAAGGTTCCAATGGCTTCACCAGTGAATTCTACCTAAACCTTAGCGCAAGGAAAACTCAAGCCCCAGTCCAATTCACTGGTGAATTTTGCCAAACTTCTGGGAAAGAAATAGTACTAACCTTGCACAAACTTTCCCAGAGAATGCAAAAACCATTGTTTTTAGTGAAGCAAACACATCCTTGTTCATCCAACTTGACAAGGACATTGATTTAAAAACTTAAAAAGCACAGGCAAATCTCTCCCACGAACATAGACACGAAAATTCTCCGGAAAATACCAGCAAGTCACACCCAGCAATGGAGGACTAATCAGCTCTGAGAAGGACCGAGCTGCAGGTCACAGACACACGCGGACGAGCCGCGAAAGCGAAAGCGACACCCGCCAACTCGGTAGACCGCGGCCCCCGCCCGCGGCCTCCGCCTGCTGGAAGCCGCGGCGTGCGCGCTCCCGCGCTCGGACACGCGGCGTGCGCGCCTACTGCGTGTCGGGCCCCGTTCCAGACGCTCAGCACGCGTGCGCGGGACGCACCGTCCCGACGCGGGGCGACGAACGGGAGTGATTGCAGCAGTACTGAGGGATGCGGCGTGCTAGAGGGGGGTGCGCTCTGTGGGGGACACGTGGGGGACAGCGCCAGTGACCAGGGCCGGCCCGCAGGCAGGGTTTGGTCACTGAGAACGGGCGCGTGAGCCAAGGCGGAAGGAAGCGGAGGCGGGGGGGGGGGGGGGGGGGGGGGCGCGCCCCCCGGGGGGGGGCGAGCGCGCGTCCCCGTCTGAGAGGCCCGCTCGGGTGGGACTGCAGCGCGCAGGTCCGCGGAGGCGCCCGTAGATTCCATTCTGGGGCACGTGGGGGACCACGCCGAAGGGTGTGACCTCACGTGGGCTTTCACGAGCCCACTGTGGCTGGTGTGCGGGGGCTCCGGCAACAGGCCGCTGGAGTTAGGAAGGGCAGCGTGGGGGTCGGGCGGGGGGGGGGGGGGGGGTCCTGGAACCGACAGAACGTCACGATGGGTTGGACACTGAGAGGGGTCCAGGGCGAAGCCGGGGCTCTGGCCCAGCGACCGGAACATCTGAGATGGCGAGGGTTACAGGTGAAGCACACTTTGGGAGGAAGACTCCGAATTCGCTTTGGGACACGACTGAAATTGCGGGACGCGGGGGTGGGCTGAGGTTGGAGTTTAGGAGAGAGGGTGGAGTTTGGGCGGAAACTCACCTGGGGGGGGTGATTTAAAGGCACGAATCTGGGTGGGGGTCTGAGGAGTGAAAGTGGGGAGGGGCAGCCAGGGGAGAGGGCACAAAGCGGAAGGGGGGCGAGCCTGGGGAGGTGGCGGGGAGGTACACAGAAGCTCCGCCTAGAGACTGGGGTGCAGGGGGGGGGCGGGGGGGGGGGGGTGTTTGCAGCAGGGGGAGGAGCGAATCAGCAGAGCATCTGCCTGCTAGTGGGTGACCCAGAAGAGCAAGGGGGTCAGAAAGGCTGCGGGAGCCCAGCCCTGGGGCAGGTGGGGATGTGACCACCACAGCAGGTGAGGGTCGCAGGTGCACAGGGTCAGCACAGGTGAGGAGCCAGGGGCCAGTGAGCCACGAAGTGAGCTTTGTGACCCTCAAGGCTCCTGGTCAGTACGGTGAGTGGGTCTATCAGAGCTTTAAACTAGATTACTTTTCAATAATTGCCGGGTGCTCAGTGGCACTGGCCAGACGTGGGGTCAGTTACAGTTTTGCCGAATGAGAACCATGGGAGAAGAGGTCCAGGACTGTCGTGGGGTGTGAGCGTGGGGGGCAGGGAACACGAGGGGCAAGGGACAGTGGCATAGGATTCATGGCACGGAGGTCCTGGTAGGTGAAGTAGTCCATGGGGAGTGAACTGGCAGTGGGGACAGGGCTGGGAGGAGCCACCTGGGGATGGGGGGAGGGCAGTGTGAGGGCCGTGGGGATAGGGGGTATTGTGAGGGTTGTGAAAAGGTGGGGGGGGGAGGGATGCATTGGGAGGGTTGTGGGGACCGGGTTGGGGGGGGGGGGGAGGGACTGTGGGAGCAGCTGTGGGTTCAGTCTGAAGGTTACCAGGGACCTGAGGGCTGAGGGCCAAAGATGGGACCGTGGGAAGAGAGGCCAAAATGGTGGAGGAAAAGGCACTGGAAAGATGGTGTGCATTGACTTTGAAATAACAAAAGCTACACAGGAGTGAATTTGAGAAGACAGTGATCCAGCAGTTAAAATGTCAAAGAAACAAAGGAGAAGGGCCTGAGATTAGTGGACCCTGGAAATAGGGTGGCAGGTGATGTGCTGTGATGCACAAGTTCAGAGCTGGGCTATTTGGGAGAAGAGAGAAGCAAGGAGGTGGGTGTGGGACAGCAGACAGGCCCAGCTGTGCTATAGGGTGGCTGCTGAGGGTTCGGGGAGGGCTTCTGGGGACTGTCCCCCACCTCCACCAAGCTCCTGAGGAGAAGACATGCCCCTGTCATGCCCCTGTCATGGCAGGTGTCAACTGGGAGCAGTGACAGCTCCTAGGGGAGTGTTTTCCTGCCATTCGCCCCCACAAGCCACAAGCGTTACGTCAAGCTTCACTTTCTGGGGTTTGCCACATGGGTGGTTTTCCCCTGTTATGAATAGCATGGTGAAATGTTGACATAGCTTCTTCAAACTGCACATGTCCCCTTTCCCTGAGATTCTGACCCCGACTTGGGAGAGCCAGACCCTCCTGGCAGGAGGGGCCTGTGGCCTCTGGGGAGTGTCATTTGAGCAGAGGAGGCAGAGAGTGCTGTACCTCTATCCGCTGTCTGTGTGCTTGCGCGAGTCACATAGTGGGTCTTGTCGTGGGAGAGGAGGGGGTGAGCCATCCGCCCTTCACCGCAGGCAGCATGTAATCCTTAGGTGGGGGCAGGGGCCCCTCATGGGTCTGCGATAGGAGGAGGCCTTGGGTGGGCTCCCCACGTGCAGCAGCTAAGCCCCAGGAACTTCCCTGTGTCTACCCCTTCCATGGCCTCAGCAGCCATGAAAGCTCTCAAGGAAGGGGTTCTTGCCTCTATGTTTCAGGGGTCACCCAGCTCTTTGCTTCTGCCAGGCTTCCTGTTCTCTTGGCAAAGGTGGGCACCCCCTCTCATCCCTCTGGTGAGGCAACGAAGTGGGGTCTGTCCCCTAGAACTGTGGGTCCAGGCCACCTTTCATAAGAAAGCTGTACCCCATCCATAACCCTCCACTCGCCACCAAACCCTGCCCACAGAAGGCCCACAGAGGGCAAGACCTCTCCGCCAGCAGAGAGCAGCAGGAAACTGGGAGCCAGGCAAGAGTAGAAAGCTGCCTTTCCCTCCCCGAGGGGGGTGCTGTGGCCAAAGGTTGGGAGCCCCCAGGCTGGTGGAAGGCGCCCCACTAGCTGTCAGCAAGGCAATGATTAATTAGGCCTGGGGAGGATTCCAGGGTTCTGACCAGCCCAGGCTCTGATGGGGGGGGGGGGGGGTTGGGGGCGCGGGGCGGGTCTGGGGCAGGCACCTGGCAGACACCTGCTCTCTGAAGGTGGTAAGGGTCAGTGGGTGAAAAACCTGATAACATTTTATGGGCCCCATTCTGCCAAGGAGAGATAACATTGCTATTCTCAAGGACCTGCTAACAGCCCTTCCCAGATCAACAGAGACCATGTTTCCTGACCCATCTGGGAGAATGTGCTAATAATTAATCGGATGATAGATACATTCACTTTCTTTGTCTTACTAAACTGTGATAAAATACACACAAGGTAAAAAGTACCATCTTCACCCAGCTCAGTGGCACTAAGCACATTCACACTGTCGTGACTCGCCCACATAAAGTGGGGCTCTGTTGGTGGGGAAGAAGGGCAGAATGGGTCTTGAGCCAGCAGCTGGCAGGGCCTGCCACATCTGACTCCCTTTGGGGCTCCAGGAGGTCAATTGTGTGGGAAAGGTTGCTGGGAGGGGCGTCTGGAGGTGTGGTGATGCTGGGGCTTCTGTGCCGCCCCTCAAGAGAAATGTAGTCGAAGGACAGAGAGACCTAGCAGGGAAGGAGTGTGGGTGTCAGCATGCAGGGGAGGGGGCAGTGAGAGGAGGGAGGGAGGGGCTGCAGAAGTGAACGGGACAGAACGGGTTCTGGGGGCCTCGGACAGGAGAGTGGAGGAGAGAGGACCAGAGGGGAATTTTCAGCTACTGCCCTGAGCTTAGAACTTCAGGCAGAGAGAGAAATTACCCAAAGAGTTTCTTCAAGAAAAAGGTTGCTCAGTGATGGGCATAAACCCTTGTGTTGCTCCTCCGGAGAAGCCGAAACATGGAACAACACTGTTTCTTGGAGGCTTCCAGGCTGAACTGATGGTTTCTGGACTGGGTGTGAGCCCTGAATCATGAGGCTATTCAGATGAATGTGGGTCTTGTTAGGGGATTCTTGGAGAATTGAACCTAACTTAGATAACCCGAGGCACCTCGACCTGAAATCGTCCTGCACCTGAGCCAGGGAACACCAGCACCAGCACGACCAGCTGCTGGATCTGGAGGCAATTCACCCAGTGTGAGCCATAGCAGTCCCTGGATTACACGAGGGGAATAGTGGGTTGGAATCATAACTTTTTGGGAGAACAAACTTAGGCTGGAGTGTCTTCAGTCATGAGATTTAGGCCGGGCACATGGCCCAAACTCCCCTATAGCTGAGTGTGGCCCCGCGAGAAAGTGGCCCAGAGAGTGAGTGGCAGTGACACGTGCAAACCCTGGCCTCCCCCTTGGAGGGAGGGGACGTGCCCTCATGTTTCTCACTTCCCATGGGCTTGTGGTGACATGGTCCTTTAAGGTGGCTGTGGGAGGGGGCAGCCCTGCCACTCACTGCTCAGGCCTTGTTGGGATCCATCACCCTGAGCTGACGGGGTCCAGAGCCAGGCTCACCCACACCACATGTGCTCACCAAACTAAGGCTGCTTAGAAGACCCCTTATGAGGTTGCAAACTGGAATTAATGTTTTTAAAACTTCTTCAGTGACATAGAATTTATATACCATAAAATTCACCCATTTAACGTGTATATAATCCAGTGGTCTTTAGTGTATTCATAGAGTTGTGCAAGCATCACCACAGTCCATTCTAGAACATTCCATTGCTCCAAAAAGAAGCCCCTTACCCATTAGCAGTCACTCCCAGTCTCCCCTAGCCCCTGGCCACCTCTAATCTACTTCTTATCTCTGTGGGTTTGCCTGTTCTGGACACTTCGTACAAGTAGAATCATACAATACTTGTCATTCTGCGTCTGGATTCTTTCACTGAGCAACATGTTTTCAAGGCACCTCCATGTTGTAACATGAGATCATGACCTGAGCCAAAATCAAGAGTCGGATGCTTAACTGACTGAGCCACCCAGGTGCCCCTATGGTTCACTCTTGGCTGAAGATTCTGTGGGTTTGGATAAATGCATAATGTCATGTGTCTACCACGATAGTGTCACGCACCATAAAAATCTGTTCCCTCCTATTCATCCCTCCCTCCCCCCAACTCCTGGCAACCACTGGTCTTTTTACTGTCTCCATAGCTCTGCCTTTCCTAGAATGTCACAGAGTTGAAGTCATAATATGTAGCCTTTTCAGACTGACTTTTTTCACTTAGAAATACCCTTGAAGGTTCCCCCATGTCTTTTTATGGCTTGATATCTTGTTTCTTTTTATCACTGATCAACACTCGATTGTGTGGATGTCCCAGTGTTTGTTTATTCATTAACCTGTTGAAGAACAAATACTTCCGAGTTTGGGCAATTATGAACAAAGATGCTATAAACATCTGTGTGCAGCTTTTGTGTGCACGTAATCTTTCAACTCCTACAGATCTTGTACATATTTTGTTAGATTTATACCTAAGTAGTTTACCTTTTTTGGTACTAATGTAAATGTTATGTTTTAATTTCGAATTCCAATTGTTCATTGCCGGTGTATAGGAAAGCAAGTGACTCATATATATTAACCTTGCATCCTGAAACCTCACAATAATTGCTTACAAGGTCCAGGAGTTTTTTTAATCTTTGGAATTTTCTACATAATAATGTCATGTGTGGGGGAAAAAAAAGAGTATATTTCTTCCTTCCCAATCTGTATACCCTTATTTTCTTTTGTGGTCTTATTGCATAAGCTAAGACTTCCTTGGTTGATCAGGAGTGGTGAAAGAGAGTTTCCTTGTCTCATTCCCAGTCTTAGAGGGAAAGCATCTGCTTTCTTACCATTAAGTATGATATCAGTGGTAGGGTTTTTGGCAGATCTTTTTTTATTAAGTGAGGAAGTTCCCCTGTATTCCTAGCTTGCTGAAACTTTTTCTCATGAATTGGTGTTGGGTTTTATCAGATATTTTTTCCGTATTTGATGATGTGACATGATGATGTGATTTTTCTTTCTTAGCCTGTTGATGTAATAGATTACACTAATTGATTTTTTAATACTAAATCAGCCTTGCGTATGTGGGTAAATCTTACTTGCTTGTGGTGTATAATTAATTTTACACATGTTGGATTAAATTTGATAATATTTAGTTGAAGATTTTTGCATCTATGTCCATGAGAGATTTGTTCAAAAAAATATTTTTTGTAATGTCTTTGTCTGGTCTTGGTATTAAAACAATGCTGGCTTCATAGTATGAGCTAGGAAGTATTCCCTCTGCTTGTATTATCTGGAAGAGATTGTAGACCTGTTATCATTTCCTCTTTAAATGTTTAATAGATCACCAGT
Source organism: Panthera uncia (assembly GCF_023721935.1). Classification (NCBI taxonomy): domain Eukaryota; kingdom Metazoa; phylum Chordata; class Mammalia; order Carnivora; family Felidae; genus Panthera; species Panthera uncia. The sequence continues at coordinate 39,915,348 of NW_026057579.1, forward strand.
GAACACATCTGGGCCTTGCACTTTCTGTTTTGGAACATTATTAATTTGTGATTCAACTTTTTTAGTAGATACACACATAGTCATACTATCTACTTCTCCTTGTGTGAGTTCTGGTATATTGTGTCTTTCAAGGAATTGATCCATTTTATCTAAAATGGCAAATTTGTGAGCATAGAGCTGTTCATAATATTCCTTTATTATCCTTTTAATGTCCATAGGATCTGTAGTGATGGCGCTTTTTTATTTCTGATATTAATAATTTGTACATTATCTCTCTTTTTCTTCCTGGTTAGTCTTACTAGAGGCTTATGAGTTTTATTGACCTTTTCTAAGAAATAGCTTTTCATTCTTTGATTTTTTTTCCTACTAACTTCCTACTTTCAGTTTCATTGATTTCTGCTCTAATTTTTACTATTTCTTTTTTTTTTTCTGCTTACCTGGCATCTAATTTGCTTTTCTTTTTCTATTTTCTCGGGGTAGCAGCTTATATTATTGATTTTGGAACATTTTTCTTTTCTTTTTTTTTTTTTAATTTTTTTTTCAACGTTTTTTTTTATTTATTTTTGGGACAGAGAGAGACAGAGCATGAACGGGGGAGGGGCAGAGAGAGAGGGAGACACAGAATCGGAAACAGGCTCCAGGCTCCGAGCCATCAGCCCAGAGCCTGACGCGGGGCTCGAACTCACAGACCGCAAGATCGTGACCTGGCTGAAGTCGGACGCTTAACCGACTGCGCCACCCAGGCGCCCCACGTTTTTCTTTTCTAACATATGCATGCAATGCTATAAATTTTCCTCTAAGCATGGATTTAGATGAATCTTGCAAATTTTAATAAGTTTTTTTTTTTTCATTTTCATTTAGGCAGCAATATTTTAAACACTCTCTTAAGACTTCTTGTTTGACCACTGTGTTATTGGGCAGTGTGTTGTTTAATTTCCAAATATTTGGAGATTTTATGGATAACTTTCTGTTATTGATTGCTATTTTAATTCCGTTAAGGTATGTTTTATGGCCCAGAATGTGGTCTATCTTGATGAATGTTTCACATGAGCTTGAGGAGAATGTGTGTTCTGTTGGTGGTGGTGGAAGTAGTCAATAGATGTCTACTATATCCAGTTGATTGATGGTGTTGAGTCCAACTATGGGTCTGTCCGTTTCTGAGAGAGGGGTGTTGAAGTTTCCAAATGTAAAACTGGATTCATCTATTTCTCCTGAAATTCATTAGTTTCTTCCTCAGGTATCTGACACTCTTGTTAGGTGCCTACCCATCAAGGATTGCTATGTTTACTTGGAGAATTAACCCTTTTATCATTATGTATGTCCCTCTTTATCTCTGATGATTTTCCTTGTCCTAAAATCTGCTTTGTCTTAAGTTAATAAAACTACTCCAGTTTTCTCTCAGTTTTATTGAGATATAATTGACACACTTACAAACTGTATGTTTAAGGTGTACAGCATAATCATTTGATTTACACATATTGTGAAATGATCACCACATAAGTTTAGTTAAGATCCATCATCTCACGTACATACAAAATAAGGGGGAAAAAAGGAAAGAAAGAAAAGAGAAAAGAAAAGAAAGTAAAAGAAAAGAAAAGAAAAAAGAAAAGAAAAAAAGAAAAGAAAAGAAACCTTTTTCTTTGTGATGAGATCTCTTAGGGATTTATTCTCACCATTTTTTATATATGCCATCCAGAAGTGTTCGTGGCAGTCACCGTGTTGTACATTATACCCCTAGTGCTTGTTTATCTCATAACTGGAAATTTGTACCTTTGGCCACCTTCACCCACCCAGTTTTCTTTTGATTAGTGTTAGCCTGGTGTGTCTTTCTCTTTCCCTTTACTTTTAACCTATCTGTGTCTTTATTTTTAATGTGGGTTTTTTGTGGACAACACAGGGTTGGGTCATGTTTTTTGTCTACTCTGATAGTCTCTCTTTTAATAGGCATTTAGGTCATTTACATTTAAACTGATTATTGATATAGTTGAATTCGTATTTACCATTTTTGTGACTGTCTGCTATTTTGATGCCTTTGTCTCTCTTTCTTGTTCTTTTTTCCTTCCACTCTCTTTCTGGCTTCTCAGGTTTTGAGTATTTTTATATTATTCTGATTTTTCTCTTCCTTTAGCATATCAATTATACTCTTTTAAAATGCTTTTGTGGTGGCCCTAGATTTTGCAATTTACCTTTACAATTAATCTAAATCTGCTTTCATATATTTTCACGATACCACTTCACCAGTAGTGCAAGTATCTTACAACAGGGTATCCCTAATTCCGGCCCACCCCCATCCCCTATAACATTGCCATCACACATTTCCCTTACTCAAGAGCTATATTCATCCAATATATTGCTATTGGTATCTTGAATAAACTGATAGATCAGTTAAGTATAAGAAAAATAAAATATTTTATTTTACCTTCATTTGTCCCTTCACCAATCGTCTTCATTTCTTTATGTAGAGCTGAATTGTGACCCACGTCCTTTTTCTTCTCTCTAAAGAACTTCTATTAACATTTCTTTCAAGGCTGGTCTTCTGGTGACAAATTTCCACAATTTTTGTTTATATGAGAAAGTCTTTATTTCTCCCTCACTTTTGAAATATAATGTCACTGGATACAGAATTCTAGGTAGGCGGATTTTTTTTTTCTTTCAACAATTTAAATATTTCATTCCACTCTCCTCTTGCTTGCATGATTTCTAAGAGAGATCTGATGTAATTCATATCTTTGTTCTTCTCTTGGTAAGGTGAGTGTTTTCTTCCCCTCTGCCTTCTTTCAAAATTCTTCTTTGAGTGAGACAGGAAGGCTAGAGAGGGCTGGGGCTGGATATCTTCCTTCCCTCAGTAGGTGAGGATGTATTAAAATCTGTATTGGATTTTGCACATGGGAGACCCTGTGAACACCCTAGAAGAAGACCACCACCTACAACCACCTACAAGTCTGAGAGAAATGCCTTAGAAGAAACCAGCCCTGCTGACTCCTTGGTCTTGAGCTCGTAGCCACCAGACCTTCTGAAGGCTAAGAGACAGGACATCCACCGCCAGAACCCCCAGCATCCAAGGGTATAAAAGGAACAGACTCACTGCAATGAGAACCCTCATCAGACAAAAGGGGAGTGAGAACCATCCAGGCTACCTGGCCAGCTCCTATTGGGTGGGTACAGAGAGGACTCCCCTGTTACGCTAATTGACTTTGGAATGTCAAGACAACCTTACACTACTGGGGTAAGTTCCGCTTGGCCACGGTTCATAATTATTTCTATACATTGATGGTTCTATTTGCTAGGAGTTTGTTGGAGATTTTTTTGTGTCTATATTTATCAGGGATATTGGTCTTTTAGTTTTCTTGCGATGTGTTTGCCTGGTTTGGTATCAGAGTAGTATGGCCTCACAGGATGGATTGGGAGGTATTCTTTTCTTTTCCTTATTTTACTTATTGGGGGGGGAGGGATAGTCTTTTCATTTACATGTTCTGTTAGGGCTTGTGAAGGAGTGTTAGTAATGCTTTAAATATTTGACAGAATCGTTAGCGATGCCATCTGGGCCTGGCCTTCTCTTCATGGGAATTTTTCTATATTATTAATTCAATCTCTTTACTTCTTGTAGATCTATTCAGATTGTTTCTTTTGAGTCAGTGTGTTTGTGACTTTCTAAGAATCTTTCCATTTCATCCAAGTTATCGAATTTGTTGGCACAAGAGGAGGGGGTCAGCTATAGGTTCATTTTTTCCTCATCTTACCCATTCCTCCAGAAATGGTTCTTTCTCTGAGGTCAAGATATGAAGGGGAATGCTGAGAACAGGGAAGGAGGAAGCATTCTGCTGAGGGCACCAGTGCTCTAGAGCGAGGCTTTTCAAAGGCAGGAGAACTAAGGGGACAGGAGGCCCCGAAGGAGTGGGCAGTGTGGACAACTCCTGAGAGACCTCGTTCACAGCTGCCGTGAGGACAAAATGTGGGAGTGAGGAAGAAATGATCAAAGGTTTCCTGGGTGGCAAAATCCCTGTGCGAGAGACCTTTGAGGAATTTCACAATGCAGTCTTAATTACTTGTTCAAGATTTCAAAACTTGTGCCCTTGGGAGTGGCCCTGCTCAGCAGCTGAAGCTGGGGTGACATAAGTCCAGTATCACTGCTGGCCATGCTGCCACCTGTATCTCCTTTTCTCACCCGCTTCTCCCTTTCTCTCTTGGCCTTCTCCACCCCCCACCTGCACCCGTACACCTGCTCCCAATGTCCCCTCCTCATCCCCATACTTCCGTGGCTTAGTTCGTGGCAAGGCTCCCTGATACTGGCTCCCATCATCAAAGCTTTTTCCAGGGCTGTTATCAGCAGCGGCTGAGAGTTTATGGGGTACAGAGTGCACTCACGGAGGGTCCATCTTAGGGTATGGGGATGACCTTGACATCCCCAAATCAGCGGCCTCAGGGCCCCTCCCATGCTGGTTATGGCAGATGCACACCCTCCCTCTGTCTGACATGCCCCCTCAGTTCCTCTGACAAAAGGAAAAGAGCATGCCTTTCAAGGAAGAGTTCACGGTCAGACCTGGAGTGGATTTAGAAATTGGGATGTTCTTGGTGACACAGAAAACTGTGAGCGGCCTTCCACAGAACTTGAGAGGTGGTGATAGCCAGTGCCTAGAATGGGCTAGGCACCTGCCTTACAGCTTTCTCCTCTCTGCCCTCAGCACTGACGTGCCTTTACCATGCCATTCTACAGATGAGGAAACGGAAGCACAGAGAGGTTAAGTAGTGTCCAAGGTCACCCAGCTATTGGACGGTGGAAGCAGGATTTGATCCCGACAGCCTGGCTAGGAGATTGTGCTCTTGATGGTGACACTTTCTGTCTGAAGTAATAATGAAAAGGAGATAGTGCAGTTGTAGAGAACTTGCTTTTGAGAAATTATACTGTGGAGAGGGACAGTGAATGTGCATTTAGGGGAAACACAGCATGGGCCGATGTGGGACATCTCCCTCTGCCTGGAGGAACGTGTATGCAGTGCCTCAGGGTTGGAGTGGGGCTCAGTGAGGCGTCCACGAGGGGCACACTGGGGTCTTTGCCCGTGAGGCTGCAACCCAGGGCCCTGCAATGCCCACCGAGCTGTGCAGGGCCCACAGTCTGTCCACAGGCAAGCCTGGACACGCCCACATCTGCTGTTGTTTTGCCTGTGCAGAATCCCAGCACGCTGCAGAAGCTAAGTCAGGAGCCAGCAGGTCAAGGGAGCTGGGACCCCATACAGAACTCACGACAGTCACACACGCACACCCCAACCTCTCCCAGAGCTGAGGCCGAACTCTGCTAAGGGCTTGTTCCCAGGACCCTGACCCCCAGGAGACCCAGTCCACTCCTCTGCTTTGCTGGGTGTTACCCACACCATGGTCCGGAGTGAGGGTCTTGTCCCTGCTTTGGGCTGGACCCGGTTGAGGCTGCTTCAACACAGAAAGCCTGGACACTGGCCCCACCTCTCTGGCTCTGTGGGAACAGTGAGATGTATTCATGTTCACAAACATCCTTTAAAAGCACAAAGTGCCACCGTCGTGTGCTGGCGGCAGCCCCTCCAGCCTCTCTGCTGCCAACCTTGCCCTGTCCAGGCAGCTGCCTGGTGTGGAGGGCAGTCAAGGGGGGAATTCAGGGAGTAGAAGAGAGGGAGGGGGTTACCTGGGGAAGGTGTGAGTGTGGCTAAACAGATCCATACCTCTGAAAGCCTGAGCCCTCCTCATGGAGACGTGGGATCTATTTGTCTTAAATAGACAACAACAACAAAAAAAAGTTAGGGCTAAATGGGCGCCTCTGTGGGTCCCCTCCTGGTGGAGGGGGCAGGGCAATAGAGGCTCCCAGGACTCTGGGCTCTCTCCCCAGGGAGCAGCTCTCAAGGCTCCTGTGGAAGCAGGACTGAACACAGGGATGGCTTACGGCAAATAAACATTAAAAAAAAAAATTTTTAAAGCGTGGCTTGGTTGGTTACGTGTCTGACTTCGACTCAGGTCATGATCTTGTGGTTCTTGAGTTCGAGCCCTGCGTCAGGCTCTGTGCTGACAGCTCAGAGCCTGGAGCCTGTTTCAGATTCTGTCTCTCTCTCTACCCTCCTCCACTCGCCCTCTGCCTCTCTCCCCCCCCCCCACCAGAAATAAATAAACATTAAACATTTTTTTTAATTAAAAACAATGGGTGGAAGGCAGTGAATATTCCAGAACACCTGTTCTTGCAGACAGTTTCACAGAAATGCTCAGAGAGATACTGTGTTCATTTTCTATGACTGCTCTAACAAGATACCACAAAGTTGGTGGCTTAAAACAACACACATTTATTCTCTCACAGCTCCAGAGTTCAGAAGTCCAAAATCAGTGTCACTGGGCTGAGTTCCCTGTGTTGGTTCAGCCACACTCCCTGTGGAGGCTCTAGAGGGTGTGTCCTCACCTCGCATTTCCAGCCTCCAGTGCTCTGTTCCTGGCGCTCCTAGGCTCATGGCGTCTTCCTCCAACGTCCAAGCCAGCAGTCTAGCATCTTGCTTCACAGTCACGTTGCCTTCTCCTGGGCCAAATCTCCCTCCGCCTCTAGCGTGTGACACCTGAGATGACATTTACAGCCCACCTGGGTAACCCAGGACGATCGTCCCATCTCTAGCCCCCGAGTTCAATCTGCAAAGCTGCTTTTGGCACGTGAGGGGACCTTCACAGATTCCGGGGGTTACGGCCTGATATCTTTGGGGCCTGTTATTCAGCTGACCACAGATACATTCACTCAAACACAGTATAAAGTGGCCACATAGACAGACCCAGGCACACACACACACACACACACTCCTCACCTCCAAACCTCTTCCCATCAGCCTGCTCAAGCCAGGTTTGGGAAGCCACACAACTCTTCCCTTTCCCCCGTGACAGCTTCCTTTCCGATAACATTGTGCAAGTCCCTCCCTCGTTCCCAGTGTCCCTTCTATCTAAGAAGCCCTTCCTCACTCCTGCCTTCAGAATTTAACCTACCTTGAGGCCTTCAAGCTGAAGGCCTAGTTCTGAGCCAGCCCCTTTCTTCACACCATCCACCCTGCTCTGCAGGTACCTGCTCACAGCTGTGCCTCACTGCCACGCCCTATGGGTTCTCAGAGAACACCAACTGAAACAAGGATTAGAGGAAAATCAAAGGTCAGCACGCAGAACTCTTAAAGGGGGAGTGCGTCCAGTGCCGAGTCTGGGAGCTTGGTGACTGGTGGACTGACATCTGGGCGCTGGCTGAGCTAGGCCACTCGGGTCTGGGGCATGGGTGGGGCTGGACAGCTCCCCTAGAAAACGGCTCTAATCAACCTAGGGAGAGATAGATAACCTCTCTGATCCCCACACCTGCCCCTAAGTGCCAGTCCTAAGGACCAGACTCCATGGACCAGCCAGAGGACTTCCAGTCCGGGTGAGTGCTGGCTTTCAGGATGGTCACATGGGAAGCGGCTGGCCCCAGCCTGTGGGGGCCTCACCTCATTCTGCCCACTCCCTGGGGCTTCACACAGCTGATCCACAGCTTTCCCCCAGTATCTCCCAGGCTCAGGATTCTAGGGACTCTATTCACACAGAAGGCACCCTTGGTGTCTGTTCCCCACCAGGGACTCAGACTCGGCCCCTGGTGCAAGGTGCCCAGCCTGGGCCACCAAAGGGTGCAGTGAGATGGGTGTGATGGGGAACTCAGGCTCGCAGAGTGGGCGGTGTGGGTGGTGAGTGTGGCTCTCCCCCCAGGCTCCCAAGGAAGGGAAGGGAAAGAAGGGAGGAAAGGGCAGAGCACAGGCCCTTGTGGGCACCCTCATCTTAGGCTTTTGAGCCGGCCTGGCCAGGTGTGTGGAAGAACACAGGAAGGAGGGTGCAGGGCGGGAAGGCGGTCCCCCAGCGCTTGGGTCAGCGGTGGCCAGCGCCTGCCCCCAGTGACCTCTATCACAACCAGGGGCAGCGCCGTCAGAGGCAAAGCCTTGGGGCAGAGCACCGCCCGCCCCCACACTGCCCCCCCCCCGCCCCCGCCCCCGACCGAGGTCCTGGGAGGGAAGAACTTCTCTCCTGGCTGGGTGCTACCAAACGTTGGCCTGGAGTCAGCTGGGGAGATGGGGGCTCATCTGAGCCTTTGCCAGTCGTGGGTGCCCCGACGCCCGGGCCGAGGCTGTGGGGGGCGGCGGGGCAAGGCCGGGATCACCGTCGCCGCAGACGTGCTGACCCCGCCCGACCGCGCCCAGCGCGGAGTTCCGTGCAGCCACAGCCCGAGAGCTGCTCCACCGCGCGCTCGAGAACCTGAGCCAGGAGCACCTGAAGCGCTTCCGCCACAAGCTGCGGGACACGCCGCAGGACGGCCGCAGCATCCCGTGGGGGCGGCTGGAGGGCGCGGACGCGCTGAACCTCGCGGAGGAGCTGATCCAATTCTACGGGCCGGAGCCTGCGCTGGACGTGACCCGAAAGACTCTGAAGAGGGCTGACATCCGCGACGTGGCGGAGCAGCTCAAGGAGGACCGGCTGAAGCGTGAGCGCGGGGTGGAGGGTCGCCAGGGTCCCCGCGCCTCCGTTCGCTCCCGCCGGAGGCAGAGTCTGGGCCTCGGCCGCCATCCTTCCCGCTTCCCCAGAAAAGTCCCGGCGCGCCCCCCTCCCCCGCGCCCGAGAGCACGCCACCCACACATCCAGGGGCCCCAGGGCTCGGATCCGGGGCGCTCTTGAGGGGTAGCCCCAACTCCCTACTGCGCCCCCCCTCCCCAGCCCCCTGCACATTCGGCAGGGCCTCACCACAGCTCTCCCTTCCAGGGCTCGGCCCCAGCTCCTCCTCGCTGCTCTCCGTGTCCGGTAGGTCTCTGTCGGCGGGAAGCACAAGACCCAAGCTGTCGGCGGGCGGGGGCGGGGGTGGGGGGTGACCCCCAGGTTTGCAGCACGAGGGTCCTTTACACCGCTCAGAGATTCCCGACGGCCGGTCCCGGGGGAGAGTTGTGTGGCAAGGCTGGCTGGGGGGAGGAGGGGGGGGGGGCAGGGACCGGAGCCCGGGGGGGGGGGGCAGGGGGGGGGGGGCAGCCGACCCCCCCCCCCCCCCCCCCGCCGCCAGAGTACAAGAAGAAGTACAGAGAGCACGTCCTGCAGCAGCATGCCAAGGTGAAGGAGAGGAACGCGCGCTCCGTGAAGATCAACAAGCGCTTCACCAAACTGCTCATCGCGCGCGAAGGCGCCGCGTCGGTGGACGGGGCGCTGGGGCCCGCGGACGAGCGGGAGACACAGCGCGCGCGGCGATCCGACACGCACACCTTCAACCGCCTGTTCGGCCGCGACGGAGAGGGCCAGCGGCCTCTGACGGTGCTGCTGCAGGGCCCGGCGGGCATCGGCAAGACCATGGCGGCCAAGAAAATCCTGTACGACTGGGCGGCGGGCAAGCTGTACCACGGCCAGGTGGACTTCGCCTTCTTCCTGCCCTGCCGCGAGCTGCTGGAGCGCCCGGGCACGTGCAGCCTGGCCGGCCTGATCCTCGACCAGTGCCCGGGACGCAGCGCCCCCGTGCGGCTCATGCTCGCCCGCGCCGAGCGCCTGCTCTTCATCCTGGACGGCGCGGACGAGCTGCCCCCGCCCGCGCCCGCCGACGCGGCGCCCTGCACCGACCCCTTCGAGGAGGCGGAGGGCGCGCGGGTGCTGAGCGGGCTGATGGGCAAGACGCTGCTGCCCGGGGCCCGCCTGCTGGTGACCGCCCGCGCCACGGCCCCCGGGAGGCTGCAGAGCCGCCTGTGCTCGCCGCAGTGCGCCGAGGTGTGCGGCTTCTCCGACAAAGACAAGAAGAAGTACTTCCACAAGTTCTTCCGGGAGGAGTGGCTGGCGGAGCAGGCCTACCGCTCGGTGAAGGAGAACGAGACGCTGTTCGCGCTGTGCTTCGTGCCCTTCGTGTGCTGGATCGTGTGCACGGTTCTGCGCCAGCAGCTCGACCTCGGCCAGGACCTGTCGCGCACCTCCAAGACCACCACGTCCGTGTACCTGTTCTTCGTCGCCAGCTTCCTGAGCTCGGCGCCCGCCGCCGACGGGCCCCAGGTGCAGGGCGAGCTGCGGAAGCTGTGCCGCCTGGCCCGCGAAGGCCTCCTCGGGCACAGGGCGCAGTTCGCCGAGAAGGACCTGGAAAGACTGCAACTTCGCGGCTCTAAAATCCAGAGGCTGTTTCTCAGCAAGAAAGAGCTGCCGGGCGTGCTGGAGACCGAGGTCACCTACCAGTTCATGGACCAGAGCTTCCAGGAATTCTTCGCCGCGCTGTCCTACCTGCTGGATGACAAGGGAGACCGGGCACCGGCTGACAGCGTCGGGGCGCTTCTGCGGGGCAACGCCGAGCTGCGCGGCCACCTCGCGCTCACCACGCGCTTCCTCTTCGGGCTGCTGAACACAGAGCGGATGCGCGACATCGAGCGCCACTTCGGCTGCGTGGTTTCAGAGCGCGTGAAGCAGGACGTCCTGCGGTGGGTGCAGGACCAGGGCCACCAGAGGGCGGCACCGGAGGGGACCCAAGAGACGGAAGCGCCGGAGGGCAGGGAGGAGCTGGAAGAGGAGGAGGGCGAGCTCAACTACGCGCTGGAGCTGCTGTACTGCCTGTACGAGACTCAGGAGGGCGCCTTTGTGAGCCAGGCCCTGCGTGGCCTCCCTGAGCTGGCGCTGGAGCGGGTGTGCTTGAGCCGCATGGATGTGGTGGTCCTGAGCTACTGCATAAGGTGCTGCCCCAAGGGGCAGGCCCTGCGGCTGGTTAGCTGTGGACTGGCCCCCACACACGAGAAGAAAAAGAAGAAGAACCTGATGAAACGACTGCACGGCAGCCTGGGCGGCAGCTCGTGAGTCTACAGGGCAAGACTGTCCTGGTTCCCAGGCCCTGGGGGAGGGGGCGGGGCGGGGGCAGGGGGGCGCGTGTGCCAGTGCACCCGCGAGTCTCCGTCTGAGCAGGGGAAGCCTGTCCCCCCAGAGGAGAGCAGGACTTCGGGGCTGGTCATGCCCACCCCCTTGCAAGGCGGCTCCCTATGGTCCATCTTCCCCCGCCTGTCCTGCCATGCCAACCCCCAGCCATCCACATCCAGGGCAAACCTCCTAGCATGGAATACTCCACTCCGGCTGTGCCCTGAGCTTTTGCACCTGCTGTGTCGTGCACCCAGAACACTCTGTTGGCTGCCTATCCTCAATGCTTTCCCAGCCTCCCTCAGCTGGCCTGGGACCCCTTTGGCCCCAGAAGTGCCCCACCGACCACCGTATGCCATGATGTCTACCCTTCGCCAGACCCTGAGCTCCTTCAGGGCTAAGTCTTCTGTGTGCTTAACTCCAACCCAGCACTTGACCCAGAGCTCCGCATCTGTTGAAATAATGAATGTCAGGACGTTGATGGGCTGGGGCTGGGGACGCCCACTGCAGGTGCAATACAGACCCACAGGGGATGTGGGTGACATGCCCCCCACTGGACTCAGGCAGACTGCTTCAGCGGGAGCTGCACGGGGCCACAGATGAGTGGTTTCACTCTGGGTTTGGAGCAAAGAGGGCGGAGGGGTCCCGGCTCAGCTTGAGGTGGAGAGCGGAGGCAGCTCTGACACTCAGGGCCACAGGAAAGAGGTGGGGACTGGAAGGGGACAAGTGGGCTTCACCTTGCTCTCTCTCCTGGCAGTTCACAAGCCACCGTGAAAAAAACCCAGGCCTCTCCACTGCGTTCGCTCTTTGAGGCCATGACTGACCAACACTGCGGTCTGAGCAGCCTGACGTGAGTGACCGGGCCCCCGCGGCCCCCCTGGAGGGATGCAGAGCAGGGTACTCTGGGCAGGGGCAGAGGGGTAGCCCTGTCTGGACATGGCAGAGGGGACAGGCTGAGAGCCTGTGGCCTCTGGCGTCCTGTGCTGGGGCCAATGGCTCTGCCCACGTAGCGTAGCGCAGAGGAGCGAGGAGGCGGTGTGGCCCGGGGCTAGGAAGGAGGGTTTGGCCCCGTTAGGGTGCGAAGCATGGTGCTGCTGAGTGTTCTGGGGGTGGGAAGGTAAAGAAGACCAGAATAAATTTTCCTTCTGAAGGAAGGCTACTAGTTGCTACTGGGGAGTGATGGGCAGTTCCTCTGGGCTCTTACAAGCAGTGGAGGGAGGTGTTGAGGGCACAGGCTCTGAAGTCCAGGCTGCCTGCCTCCGAGCCCTTGGGCAAGTCAGTCTGTCTGAACTCGTTTCCTCCTCTATGGAACGGAAGGTTCCGCCTCAGAGGGTTGGTATGAGAGTTAATGTAGCAGTGGGTGCCCAACACTGAGTATGTGACCTTATCACCAAGTAAGCAGAAGGTAAGAGAAATTGTAGGAGCCAGTACTGGTGGGGCACAGTGAGAGGGGCACAGCCTATGGCCATGGTGACACGGTCACCTCGCTTGGTATGATGTTCCAGCAACCCGAAGATAAACATTGGGAGCCAAGAAGGTGATCGGCGCGTTTGGCCCATCAACGCTGCCGCTAAACTGAATGCGTGGTGTTCATCACAGCAGTATTTATAATGGCAGCAAAGGTGGAAACAACACCCACTTCCCCATTGTTAGGGACCAGCTGGATGAATAAACCATGGCCACCTTAACCCGATGCTCAGCTGCGTGCAGTTAAACACGCTGACAGTAAGATCCGCATTGGCTCATCCAACAGCTGGTAGAGAATAGTGCCCTGAGGAAAAGTGGAGTGCAGTCCAGCATGCAGAGGCACATGTGGCCGAGGCTCCCCAGGGACACGTGTGGTGGGTAACAAAGGACAGGGGAAACTTCCTGTCGAGCCAGCGCCTCTCCAGACAGAGCCTCAGCCGCCCAAGGAGCGGGCAGTTTGCAGAGGTGGGGACAGTAAAGCGGCCGAGGGGACTGAAGACAGACACATGTGCTCTTGACCACAGGCTGTGCCGCTGCAAACTGTCTGACTCTGTCTGCCGAGACCTCTCTGAGGCCCTGCGGGCGGCCCCCGCCCTGACTGAGCTGGGCCTCCTGCAAAACGGGCTCAGCGAGGCCGGCCTGCGGGTGCTGAGTGAGGGCCTGGCCTGGCCCCAGTGCCGGGTGCAGAAGCTCAGGTGAGGGCCTGGCCTGGTGGGGGCGAGGGGGAGGGACACGGTACGGTAGGGGAGCGGTTGGCAGTAGCCTCTGAGGGTGGCCGTCCCCCCCCAGGGTGCAGCAGCCCACCCTCCAGGAGGCGCTTCATTACCTCATCGGCGCGCTCAGCCAGAGCTCCACGTTGACCACCCTGGATCTAAGTGACTGCCAGCTGCCGGAACCCATGGTAACCTACCTGTGTAGAGTCCTACAGCAGTCAGGATGCCGCCTACAGACCCTCAGGTAGACACAGGGGCAGAAAGGGGGATGGGGACTCAGCCTCTCAACGATCGGGCTGGGTGCCTGGGGACGTCCCCTAGACCCTGAAGAGTAACTCCTCCCGGGGCTCCCCGAGTGACCACACTGCAACCCAGCCCCTGGAGACCCATGCTCCAAAAAGTCCCAGCCCCAGCCCTCGGCTTCAACCATTTGGCCAGACCAAATGTCCATCTGTCATCTGGGGCCCCATGGCAAGTCTGGGCCAACGATCCCAACACCTTTTTACTCCCCCAAGGGCTCTGGCCCCCACCGCCTAACCTCTTTCCCCAACCTCTGACACCCCCGACTAACCACCTCTGTCACTGCGTGCCTTTGGCACAGCCCAGGCTAACAGCCCCGTCGCTGCCCCCACACTGCTCTCCTGTCACTGTCCCCCCAGCCCTGACCTCAGCTTCCCCAACCGACTCCCACTTCTGTCCTGTACACATGGCTGCAGTCTGACCTCTGTGAAGCTGAGCGCACAGTCACTGCAGGAGCTGCGGGAGGTGAAGAAGGCAAAGCCAGGTCTGGTCATCACACACCCACTGCTGGAAAGTCACCCCTAAGCCTCCCACGGGATTCACCTGTGTCCTCTGAGGCCCTGAATGCCAGGGGGAGGACTCTAGTCAGCCCTGTGGAATAGATGTCCTCATCCCAAGGGCAGGAGGATGCTGCTCTCTGCTCTGGGCAGCCCTTTTGAATCTGAGGGGCCCTGGGCAGGCAGGTGAGAGGCAAGGACACACATGGCCCCTTACCTGGTCAGGGACAGGTGTCCCAGGACATGCCTCTCCCCCCATACCCTGGGCACAGGTTCTGTCTCTGTTCTCTACCCCCAGGGAGCCCTCTTACCCCAACCCCCCCACCAGCTGCTCCACCCACCTACCTCTCCTGGGGCCCCCTAGCCATCACCCTGCAGATACCCCCAGCAACAATAACGCTGACAGCTCCCAGTCATCAAGTCTCTGCCACGTATTGGCCTTGACCTGGTGTGCTCAGTGCAGAGCAACTCCTTCACCGATCCCATCCCCATCTGCACTGTGGGCCTCACAGCCCCACGACTCTGCCCCTGGCCACAAGGGATCAAGCAGAGGCTGACCCCTGACCAAAGGCAGGCAGGTCACTATTCCTCCCCAGGAACTTGGGTCTTGGCATCGGAAGTGAAGCCATCCCCGAGGCTGTGTGGTGCCAGCCCAGTGGTGTCCATTTACTGCCTAGGTCTTCAGAGATGGAGACCAGGGGAGGGGGGAGACCACAGCAGACTGGACTCCAGGTAGGAGCTGTGGTGGAAGGGGCAGCAAGCAGCCTGTCCCCACGTCCGTGTGCTGATAATACATTCTCCTTTGGATTCTTTGGTGTTGATTTGTGTTGCGTGCGGCCAAGCATCCTAACAGGTGCTCACAATCTTTCCTTTGGTCCCCAATCCATCTGTGTGGGGTGGGGTTGTGTTCCCCATTTCCCAGATGAGGAAACTGAGACTCAGGGCTACAGCCTACTACAGGGAGCTCTGAGGTGAGGCCTGTCTTTGATGGACAGGGCGAGAAGCAGACAGGCCCTGAATCTTCAGGTCTTCTCTGCTCAACGGTGCAGGGCTAAGCCAGCTCCTGGGACCCCAGTCCAGGTGGGAAAGAAGCATGGGAGTCAGCCCCTTCACTTCTAGGGGGAAATTTCCTTCCATAATCAGAGTTCAAGTCCAGTCATTCCTTCCACAAAACAGACAAAAATCCCTGCCTTCCTGAAACTGGCGGGAAGACAGATAGTAAACAGGTATAGACGGCCACCAACAAATGCTTGGAGGAAAGCAAAGCAGGGCAAAGGGGGAGGAGACCGTGGAGCCAAGGGTTTCCCGTTACAAGGGAGGGATCTCTTACGGACAGGACAGGACAGGACAGGACAGGACGGAAGTGAGGCATCAAGCCCTGAGGGTACCTCGAAGGAAAGTGTTCCCGGCAAAGGAACAGTACGAAAGCCGTGAAGAGGAGTGTCTTGGCCAACTCAGGCTGCTGGAAGAGAACACCACAAACCGGGGGGCCTCCCAAACACAGAAATTCATTTCTCCGGAGGCTGGGATGTCCAAGGCCAAGGTGCCAGTCAACCCAGTGTCTGACGAGGACCCTCCTCCCCTCTGCAGAGCGCTCTCCTCTTGCTGTGTCCCCACATGGTGGAAAGAGCGGGCTAGGTCTCAGGCCTTTGCCCATAAGGGCTCTAATCCCACTCTTGACAGCTCTTGATCTAATAACCTCCCCAAGGCCCCACTTCCAAAATGGTCGCACTGGGAATTAGATTTCAATGGATGATCTGGGGGCACACAAACATTCAGTCCGTAACAGGGCACATGCTTGGACTGTTGCAGAGGCAGCAAGGAAGCCACAGTGGCGGCAGTGTCCTAGCAGAGGTGTGAGGGGGGCCGGTGGGGAGCAGGTGGTCAGGGATGCTAGCTGGCCTGCCCTCTGGGTGGGGGCGGGCACCATTGCAGGCTTCTGAGCAGAAGGCACTCTCAGGGTGGCTGTGGCTGTGTTATCAAGGGCTACATAGGGCGGAGCATAAGTGGGGCGTGTGCACCGTCCATCCAAGAGGAGGGCTTGCTCTCAGAGGTGGCCGGGTGGCAGTGGGGATGATGGAGCTGACAAGCCGTGAAAGTGGAGAACAATAGGGTTTGTGGGCAGAAGTGGGGAGGGTGGACCACGGGGGCCTGAGCACCTGGACAGGTGGAGTCCCCGTCGCCGACACTGGGGGAGGCCACAGGAAGAGCAGACCTCCAGGCACACGTTGGCTCTGAGTGTCTCCTGCTGGGCCCAGGGGTCGAGCACAGACATCTGGGTCAGGCGCGGGGCCAGAGAGGCTAGGAGACAAACCCGTGGCCCAGCCGCCTTAGAGCGCCCGGGCGGGGGATGCAGACTGGGGGTACGACGGGCTGGGCAGGGCATGAGGCAGCGCCGGAGCGAGCGAAGAGAAGGGCTTCTGCAGGAGGAGGACCACCCGCGCCACTCCCCGGAAGGGGAGACCCGGGAGGGAGGAAGCCGCGGCCGGCGAGGGGCGATCGCACACCAGAGGCCCCCGCCCCTCTCACAGCCGTCCCTCCACGCGTCCTTGAGGTCAGGGTTCAAACTGTGCGGGCCCGCGCGGCTTCCCCGGGAGGCCCGCCGGCGCGCCGGGGGCACCGGGTCGGCACACCGGCTGCTCCGCCCTGGGGCCCCGGGGGCGGGGACCGCGGGGCCTTCCGGCCGAGACGGCGGCGCCTGCGACTTCTCCCTCCGGCCTGGAAGGGGCGGCGCCGAGCGAGCTGGGGCCTGGGGACACGCCGGCTGCGGTGTGGCCCAGAGACCCTCCTCCCCAGCCCGCTCCGCGGAGCTCGGGCCGCTTCCCCGCCCGGCGACGGCGCCCCTCCCCCAGGTCCGGAAGACTGAGGCCTCCGAGCTCCCCACTAACAGGTCTGGGCTTGTGGGGGCGCGGCTTGGAGAGAGCTGGAAGGGTTCGAATTGAGGTCCGAAGGTGGGAATCTGGGGACTCACTGGGTCTCTGGAGATCAGCATCAGGGGTTTGAGCGTCTCTCAGGGTCGGAGGTGTTTCCAGGGGTGGCTCAAAAGTAAGGGCTATGGAAAATCAGGGCTGAGTGCGGGTGGCCCACACCCCTCCCAACAGCTCTGGGAGGCATCTGCCAAGTTCCAGCGGGTGCCTGGGGGTTTACAGTCAGAAGAGGGAACAAGGCCGGCCAATTGTGGGGGCCCCTGACTCCCCCTTTTCCAGGCCAATCTGCTGAGCAAGCCTTTCCATGGAGGATGCCAGCGAGGACCCCACCATATTCAGTGCCCATTCTCTGCCCGGTGACCCCCGGCTCTTGGCCACCGTGACCAACACATACTTGGGCACGCGTGTGTATCATGACACGCTGCATGTGAGCGGCGTGTACAATGGGGCTTGTGGGGACACACACCGGGCCATTCTGCCTAGTCCCCTCAACGTCCAGCTGGAGGCCCCTGCAGAGACCGGAAATCAGCTGACCGAGACCTTTGCCCTGGACACTAATACAGGTAGCCACCACTGTCCCGCTCCCCCACACCCGAGGTGAGTGCGGCAACCAACAGCAGTCCCATCCCAGCACCTCCTAACTCAGGATGCTGGCTCACAGAGAAGTCAGCCCTGCCGGCCTCCCGGCCTGGCTGGCACTGGCGCGTGGGGCCCTCTGTGCACCTGTAGCTTCCCAGATGGGGCAGCTGGGGCTCAGAGGGCGGATCCACCTTGCCGAGGGGCTGGTAGCTTGGTAACTGTCCTCGGGGGTCCTAAGTGGGGCGTGTGAGTTGCCCTGATCCCCTCTGCCCCTCCCCAGGCTCCTTTCTGCACACTCTAGAGGGCCCCAGCTTCCGGGCCTCCCAGCGCCTCTACGCCCATCGCACGCTGCCTCACGTCCTGGCTTTCGGTGTGTCCATCACCCGCGTGGCCGGGGAGAGCCGGCCCATTACGGTGCTGCTGCGGTCGACCTTCTCCCCAGAAAGCCCGGACCTTCACCTGCATCTGGGTCCTGACTTCCAGGGAGCCCGGTGAGGAAGCCGTCAGGGCTGGCCAGGTAGACCGAGGAGGGAGCTGGTCCCTTAGACGTGGCCGCACTCTTGCAGGTACCTTTGTGGCCACACACTCACCCCAGAGCAACCTGGGGGGCCGCAGCAGGAGGTACACATGCTATGGACACCAGTGCCCCCAGCCCTGACCCTCGGGGAAAGCGAAGAAGACCGGACCTGGGAGTTCCTGACCGTGGTGGGCGGCAGCCAGGCGGAGGCCCAAGCCTGCCTCACGGAGGCCCTGCAGCTGCAGGCGGGGGCCGCTCTGTACCCTGCCCACGCCCAGGCCTGGGCCCAGCTCTGGGCTGGCTGTGGCCTGGACGTGGTGGGGCCCCTACCTCTGCGCCAGGCCCTGCGTGGTGCCCTCTATTACCTGCTCAGTGCCCTGCCCCAGCCGGGGGCCCCAGCGTACGCCAGCCATGGCCTCAGCCCTGGGGGCCTGTCCAATGGGAGCCGAGAGGAATGCTACTGGGGCCATGTCTTCTGGGACCAGGTATGTACTGTTCTACCTCCCAACACACAGCATGCACAGGTGGGGCAGCACATGGGTGCGGGGGATCCCGTGGCTGCGGGCACAGGCGTGGCTGCTGTCTCTGCCCTACCTGGGACGGGGACTGTGACTGGAGAGGCACAGAGGCCAGGGCAGAAGGGGAGCCTTCCTGGAGGAGGTGGGACGTACAGGACTTTGGTGGAAAAGAGTGATTCGGGCAGAGGGACCAGAAGGTACAAACACCAGAGCTCAGAGGGTGTGTGCCATCTGGCCAGGGCAACAGGGGCTCTCACCACGGCAAGAGGAGCAGTTGCAGGGCGGGGGGCGGGGGGGGGGTGGCGGTGCTGCAGGAGCCATGGAGACTTTAACTTGGGAGTGACACTGACAGAGGTGTAGTCTGGCTGCCGAGTGGAGCATGGGTAG
Source organism: Panthera uncia (assembly GCF_023721935.1). Taxonomy (NCBI): domain Eukaryota; kingdom Metazoa; phylum Chordata; class Mammalia; order Carnivora; family Felidae; genus Panthera; species Panthera uncia. The sequence continues at coordinate 39,934,107 of NW_026057579.1, forward strand.
AAGAGGGTGAGGCCTCAGACAGGAGTGGGAGCCAGGAGAGGCTGGGACTTGGCGGACGTTGGGCACGGGAGGGACCCAGGGTGCTAACCCCTCAGCAGCCAATGCCGTGGCCCACTCGGGTGAGGCTTAGAGAAGCTGAGTCACTCACTAGGTCAGGCAGCTAGTGAGCCACAGAGCAGGCTCCCATCCAGGCTGCCCCTGCCCAGATTCTGGCCTGAGCTCCGGGGCAGACCCAGAGGCCTGCTGGGGAGGGGAAGTGCTGCGCCGGGGACCGGGCGCGGGGAGCGTTCGGCCTGGAGACTGGGCCGTGGGATGGGCAGGTGTGGATGGCCCAGGATGGAGCCAGGGTGGGCAGCAGAGGAAGAAGCCGGAAGGAGACAGAGGGGCTGCTGGGGAGGCGGCATGGAGCAGTGCTGACTCTGGCCAGGGCAGAGTGTGGGCAGACGGGAGAGAGAAGGGAGCGAGAGCTCCTGAACCAGGGGCCCTTGGCTGTGCTCACAGGATCTCTGGATGTTCCCAAATATCCTGATGTTCCACCCAGAGGCCGCCAGGGCCCTCCTGGAGTACCGCATCCGGACGCTGGGTGGGGCCCTAGACAATGCCCGGAGGCTGGGCTACCAGGTGAGGGGGACCTGGGTGCCCACCCTACAGGGCCCCCTGAAGGGCCTGAGGTCCCCACATCCCTCCTAGGCCTGCACCCCTCACCTCAGGTTCCTCTCTGGGTGGGGCTGGGTTTCCCAGATTCTTACACAGGCTCACAGCACCCCTCAGCCTGTGCCGTAGAGGCAGCAAGAACAGCCTGGCCGGGGCTCACCTAGAGTCCCCTTACTGCCCTGGCCCAGGGTCAGCACAAAGGGAAACTGGGCAAAGCCACCTGGCCTATGATAGGGGCACACACTGGGCACTCAGAGCCTGCAGGCCCCCGTGAGGGCACCCGGACAGTCAGTGCCCCCTCTGTTCTCCTTGGCTGAAGGCTGAGTATTGGGAATGGTGGACTACCCCTGTGTCCCCACGCCCAGAACAGTCAAGTCTGTTCCATCCCCCCAACTCCTCAGGGAGCCAAGTTTGCCTGGGAGAGTGCGGGCTCTGGTCTGGAGGTGTGTCCAGAGGACATTTATGGGACCCAGGAAATTCATATAAACGGAGCTGTGGTGTTGGCTTTCCAGCTTTACTACCACGCCACCCAGGTGAGGCGTCAGCATGTATGACCAGCCCCCTGACGTGGCCATGACCTCCTGCCTGGAGCCAGGCCTTCGCTGCTGGGCACTCAGAAGGGTGGGCACTGACAAGACATGCAGGGACCAGCGAGGACCACAGTCGTGGATGGCGTGGCCTCTGTCCCACCCTCTCCCGCTCTCCCAGGACTTGCAGCTCTTCCGAGAGGCTGGTGGCTGGGACGTCGTCAGGGCCGTGGCCGAGTTTTGGTGTAGCCGTGTGGAGTGGAGCCCTGAGGAGGAGAAGTACCACCTGAAGGGTGAGGGCACGGCGGGGGTGGGGGGGGACGGTCACGGGGAGGGGTTGCTTATGGGGGAGGGGAGGCGTGGATGTCCACGGCAGGGAGGGTGGGTGGCCACAGACTGGTGGGCCAGGGGGATGCTCTTCAGTTCAGCGTGTGATCTCTGGCCGCCGATGGTGCCAACCGCACCCTGGCCGCCGGCATCGGGGGCAGATCCCCGAGACCCTGCGCTGAGCACCTCCTTGCACTTGTGTGCCCAGGAGTCATGCCCCCCGACGAGTACCATCCGGGGGTCGACAACTCGGCGTACACCAACGTCCTGGTCCAGAACAGGTCAGACCCAAGACCCCTGCCCAAGTTCCACGTGCAGGGAGCCAGCCTGGAGGGCTAAGGCTAGAGCCCCCCTTCCTACGTCCACCCCTAGCCTGCGCTTTGCGGCTGCCCTGGCCCAGGACCTGGCTCAGCCTGTCCCCAGTGAATGGCTGGCGGTGGCCGATAAGATCAAGGTGCCCTTCGACCCGAGGCGGAACTTCCACCCTGAGTTTGACGGGTACCAGCCTGGTGAGTGTACTTGGAGCTCCCTTGGGGCCCCTTCCCCACCCCCTCCACGGGACTGGATGCCCCCAACCTGACTGAGCAGCCCCCACCAGCTTGTCTCCCCGTGAGCAGCACCTGTCCCTCCACAGGAGAGGAGGTGAAGCAGGCAGATGTCGTGCTCCTGGGATACCCCATCCCTTTCCACTTGAGTCCTCATACCCGCAGGAAAAACCTAGAGATTTATGAGGCCGTGACGTCCCCAAAGGGCCCTGCCATGACCTGGGTAAGGAGACTGCAGGGTGTGGGGGAGGGGCAGTCCTCACTAGCTTCTGTCTTCCCTCCCCACGCAGTGGGCTTCAGCCCAGCGTGTTCTCTGACCTCTGACCTCTGGCCCCAGAGCATGTTTGCGGTGGGCTGGATGGAGCTGAAGGAGCCACGGCGGGCGCAGGACCTCCTGGAGAGGAGCTTTGCCAACATCACGGAGCCCTTCAAGGTCAATTCACAAGCTGACCCCACTTGCCTCCCACCCGGGCCCCTTGGCGGTAGGAGTGGGAGCCCAGCCTTGGGACAGGGGAGTCACCGCAGGGTCAGGACCCTTCTGGAACAGGGGCAGCAGCCTCGTGGCGCCCGTGTCCTGGGAGTCAGTGCACCAACTGCCTTCCACGGGCAGGTGTGGACAGAGAATGCAGATGGGTCCGGCGCTGTGAACTTCCTGACGGGTATGGGGGGCTTCCTGCAGGCAGCACTCTTCGGATTCACGGGGTTCAGGTGAGTGCGGCTCTGACAGAACATTCGAAGCCCCCTACCTTCCCGCTCCTCATGAAACTCTTCCCTCCCCCCAGGATCACAGGGGCTGGCATGACCTTCGACCCCATGTGTCTGGCAGAGGTCTCTGGGGTTCGCCTCTACGGCATCTCTTACCAAGGGAACAAGCTTGACTTCTCCTTCTCCGAGGACTCAGTGACGATCGAGGTTAAAACCCGGGCAGGGCCCTGGGCCCCCCTGCTGGAGGCTGAGCTGTGGCCATCACACACTCGACTCCCCCTGCTCCCAGGTAGGCCGCCACCCCCAGACTCACCCAAGGGTGCAGAGCACGTCACCTCCCCAGGGCAACCCCCCATTCAAAATGCCCTCCTCCCCCTGCAGGGTACAAAGTCTCCTTTCCCTCCTCAGCTGGACGGATACAGAGGTCACTCTCGTAGGAAGCAGAGGCAGCAAGTTATTCTCCAAGAGTTTCCTAGGAGAATTTTTGGAAGACGTTAGACACCTGCCCCAGAACCCACAGGACCCCCTGTGGGACACCATTGGGTCCTCCAACCCCCACCAGTTCCCTTGCCCTGGCGCTGTCTTGGCCACTGCACCTGACTGATCAGGGCTTCAGGGACGTCTCGGGTCCTCCCATCTGCCCACTCCCTCTGTGGGCGCCCCCAGCTGGCTGCACCCTCATCAACACCCTCCTGGTCGGCTGAGTCCCTCCCTCCTGCCCATTCTCCAACCAGCAGTCAGGCTCACAGGCTCCAGGGAAAGTCTGAATTCGTTGGCCCAAAGTTTAAGAAGGTCTGCCTCCAGCCTGAGCCCCTCCCCCAATGGCCCCCTCAGCCACTACTGTGCCTGCCTTTGTGGCTGACACCTGCCTCACCTGTCCCTTCCCCAGGATGCCTCAGGGTGGGTTGGGGGTGTGGCTTGCTCTCTGCCGAGGAGGCAGAGACAGGTGCAGGCCTCAGTGTGAGGGATGGCAGGGGTGGGGCATGAGGCAGAATTGCTCAGTCCCCTTCAGAATCCCTCAGGATTCTCATTTGCAGACCAAAAAGGAACCTGGTGTGTCCGACAGATGGGGTCGGGCACCGTGGGGTCGAGGTGCTCTCAGGCTGTCGTGGACCCTCCGCATCCTCAGTCCTTGGCTGCTCCAGCCCCTGGGCCACTTCGGTGAGGTTGGATGGTCTCTATCACAGGCCTTTCCTCAGCCAAGAAGAGAGGGGGATGGGCTGCAGAGCGAGACCTCACATCTTCCCTCTGACCAGCCAGAAGAACTGGGGCCAAGTGTGCATGGCTTCAAGGCCACAGGCCTGGGCCCATCTGTCCTGACGGGCTGCCCATCGCCCGAGGCTCTGTTCAGCCTCTCCCCCTGGGGCCTCAGCCCCCCAGCTGGCACTCCCACGTTGGGTCCTTGGGAATTTCTCAAGAGTGAGATGAGATCTGCCACCACAGTCTTGGTGAGAGCCCGAGGAATTAAAGTTGCGTGCTGAGAAATTTTGCCCTCAGAAGCTGGTACGCTCCTTCCTTCTGGAAGCAAGGGCTGCATGATAGATGGGTCGGATCGAGAGGCGCAGGGACCTGCTCACTTAGAGCAAGCAGTTGGGCCAGCCACTCCCCTTCACGCTCACTTCGCTCTGGCAAACCCCTGTGCGCTCTCTGTTCTCGGCGGAGAGTCAGTGCAGGTTCTCCAAGAAGCAGACACAGGGCAGACAAGCTGTGAGGGACAGAGCCACGTGAGGGAGGGGGGGGAAGGCGGGTGGCTGGAGGCATCGGGGATCCCAAGGCTCATCTCTGGGTTACTGCAGGGAGCAGCACATGGGAAGAAGCGTGGCCTCCAGGCTGTAGAGCTGCACGCACGGCCGTGCTGATTCCCAAGGGTACGTGACCTCAGAGAACAGAGCCAGCACCTTGGTGGGGCTCGCTTGGCTGCCCACAGCCTCTCCCTCAACTGCTGGCTGTGTGGCAAAGGCCAGAGTGGATCTGCTGATGTCGGGTGGCTGGGGACTGTCCCAGCAGAGCAGATGCTTATCTTTGCGGCCCTGGAGCCAGATGTGGGCGCAGACATCAGGTGGGGCGGTAGGTGGCCCTGTGTGTGTAAGCCATGTATGTATGCAGTCCCCTGTACACATAGTGAGGTGACCCTCTGAGGGGGCCGTGGCAGGGTGACAGTACCCATGTGCTGGCATGGCTGGTCAAGGCCCCGGGGCAGCCAACTGCCTAAACTTGGTCAGGGTCCCTCAGCCTCGCCAGGAGACAGTCTGGGGATAGGGAGGGCTGCTGGTGACCTTCCCCCATGACCAGAGGGGACAGCAGACCATCCCATGCTTAGGGACGTCAAGCTGGCCACATGCAAGCTGATGCCAACTCCCAACCTGTGCACCCAGCACAGGTTACTCCCTTCTTGGGCCAAACCTGGAACTCAGGGTCGGCACGCTCTCTCCTTCCTGGTCCAATCACTGGCACACTGCCCTTGTCCTTGGCACAATCTGGGACCGGCACCCAGCAGGGGCCAGGCCCCAGGCTGCTCACACCCCTACTGCAGGGGCCGGCTCGGAGCCGCACATGCCCAGCTTATAGCTGGGCTACTGTTGGCATGCCGCCAGGACACCATCCCTACGGGCACACTGTGGAGACAGCTAGGTGAGTTGTCGGCTATCACGGGAGAAGAGGGGACTCTGAGGCTCCAAGTACAGCAGCTAGACAGACCCCCACACCCAGCCCAGGCAGATGGGTAGGCAAAGGGGGCTCCCTGGATGGGGAAGGAACCCTGGGTGGGGTGCTCAAAACCCTGAGCCGCCCGGCAGTTAAGGCCCCTGCAATTAGCCTGCCCTGTCATTGGACTGGCCACAGTGAGGCCTAAGGGACTTCATCCCCAGCCACACAGGGTGTGTGCATGTGCTTAGCAACCTCCTCTTGCCAGGCTCCGCTGGTTTCCAGGAAGGGGAGAACACCAAGGATGCCCAGAAAGTGTCCTCACTCCCAGTTTCCTCCCTTCATGCAAGTGTGTGTCTGTGTGATAAGTGTGTGCATGGGTGACAAGGACATGCCTGTGTGCTCGTGTGTCTTTGTGTCCAGCCCCACTGACCCAGGAGGGAGGAAACCCACCGTGGGGACTAAGCTTTCTCAGAGTGCGAGGAGTGCAGGGGCCACAGGGACAGACAGAGTGACTCCCCCCCAACCCGCTGACAGAAACATGCAGGGCGAGGACCCAAGATGTCCTCCCAGGGACTCCCACTTAACACACGTGCACACACATGGGTAAGGGCACACGTGTTCTGGAAGGGGGGCCGCTAAACCACAGTGCCCGGCAGGGCAGCAGAGATCAAAAGCCTGAGTTCCCAAACTTCATTCTAAAATACTCTGGGGCCTCCACCCCAGAAGCCACAAGCCACCCAGTGCCTGAGTGAAGGGGACAGTTGGGGCCCAGCAGACAGAACAGGTCACCCTGCCATCGTGCTGGGGTCAGTCCAGGGGGGAGGGTGGCTTGGGTGGTCCCTGGGGTAGCTCCCCTCAGGAAGAAACCCTCTCTCACCCCGGCAAGAAACCCAGGAGGCACTGTCCAGAACCAGGCGCTTTAATTGTGAAATCCAGGCTGAGTCTGGTGAGTGGGGCAGGAGGTTCCCGCCTGGGGGCAAGGAGTCAGGGGGACGGGGACCACTGGGGTTAGAGTGAGGCCACTGGGGTCCAAATGAGGGCTCTTCAGGGTCAGCATTAGGTGCCCAGGCTGGGGTGGGAGGAGTGGGCATCAGGCCCTGTGGCGGAGTCAGGTTTCCAGGGGGTCAGGGTGGAGCCCCTGGGGCAGCCCCTGGGGGGGGTGGTCCTGGCGTCAGGATCCGTGGGTCAGCAGGAGGACAAGGCCCAGCCTGTCAGTCATAGTCCGAGTCGTCGAACTTGGTGCTAAAGAAGGCAGCAGAGTCCTTGGCCAGCCGGGACAGGTGCAGGGCACCGGTCACCACCAGCGCCAGGAGCAGGAGAGGCGGTACCAACGCCCACATCGTGGCCAGGATGTTGTAGCACTTGGCCTTGGAGCCAAAACGCCGGGCTGCCTCCAGGTCTCCAGCCACCTTCTGGTCTCGGGCCTGCGGACCAGTGAGTGGCAGGGCCGGGTCTCTACACGCGCTGGGGGCCCTGCCTCCTGCCCCTCCCACCGCAGCTGTGGACCCAGAAGCCATCCCAGGCCCGCGTGGGGCTCCAAGGACCCTCTGTGGGTGGGGAGTCCCTGGACGCCGAGAACCCCCCCCCCTCCCCCCGGCCCCGCGGGAGCGAAGCCGGGGGGTGGGCTTTGCTCACAGGAGCCCTGGGCGTGGGGAAAGCACTGATGAAAGAGAAGCCCTTGGGAAGCCCCCACCAACTCTGTTCTTTTGCGGGGACTAGACCCGCCCCCCCCCCCCCCCCCCGCAGGACAGACTCTTACTGAGGGACCTCAAAAGAGAAGCCCTCACGAGGTGGAGAGCTTGTCCAGCGCCTCGCTCATGGAGTGACCCTTTGACAAGCGGCTCCCCCTCCGCCAACCCCCTCCCCCCACGAGCCCCTCAGGTCCTCCGGAGAGCGCCCCCCCAGCCCCACCCCTCCCCGACAGCCCACCTTGATGGAGTAGGCCAGCGCCAGGAAGCCGAGGCAGCACAGGTTCAGGTAGAGGGTGCTGAACACCGACCAGATCAGGTGGTCTCGAGGTGGGGGTCGCGGCGCCCCCACAGTGAGGGCCGTGTGGGCGGCGCCGTCCTTGCGGGGCGTCGGGGCCCGGGGGTCCTCGCGGGGGTACGACGTGTCCATGGGTTCCAGCGCCGTCTCCTCCTCGCTCGGGCTCCCGCTTCGAGGGTGGGCGCCCAGGGCCGCTTATAGCCCCGCCGCCGCCCTCCCGCGGCCCGGCCCGGCGCCGCCCGCTAAATATAACGACAAATTACAGCCCGGCGCCGCCGGGAGCGCGGCCCCGCCCCGCCCCCCGCCCCCCCCCCCGGCCGCCCCCCCCCCTGCCGTCCCCGCCCCCCGCGCGAGCCCCGTCCCCCCGGGAGCCCCCCGGAGCTACGGAAAGGAAGGGGCGAGCGCCGGCTGCAGACCGCCCCCCCCACCCCGCCCCTCGGAACTGCTGCCACCTCGGGGCTGTGGGTGGGCGCGATGCCGCCTCAGCTGCAGAGCCGGGCTGGAGACCCCCGGGCTTGGACTCTATCCCCAGAACCCAGAGCTCAGGCTCTGCCCTCTCACCTCGGGCCGCCAGCGTCCAGCGGCGCAGGGGGGGGGGGGGGGGGATACAGAAGTCGCTGCCCATGTACCCGCGGGAGGAGACGAGCCACAAGGGGACGGAAGAGGGGCTGTGGCATGCTAGGGGGTCAGGCATGCAGGAGGCCCCAGCACCCGCCCTATGGTTGCCTCACGTGCGCAGTGAACCCTCTCCCCTGGTGGGCACACAGCCGCTTCTCAGCCTCCAAGGCTCCTGTCCTCACAAGTCCTCAGAAGTTTGGAGGTATGAGCTCAGGGTCTGTTTTGCTCTCCCTCTGGAGGGTCCAGCAACCCCCCGAATGCCACCTGTGTACCAATGACCTGCATTTTCATCACAGGACCAGACTTCACTGCTGAAACCCCCCCCCCCCCCACTCCAATGCTTAAGTGCCGACCCTGGGAACAGGGCTTTCAGAAAGGTCTCCAAGCTAACTTTTCCTCAAGAGACCAGAGGTTCCTGTCCCCCAACCTCCTGTCTTCATCAGTGGGAGTCCTTACAACAAAGTACCACCAACTGAGTGGCTCATAAACACCAGATTTGTTCCTCATGCTTCTGGAGGCTGGAGGTCAGATCAGGGTGCCGGTGTGGACAGATTCTGGGGAGACCACCCTCCGGGTTGCAATATGGCCAACTTCTCACGGTGTGCTCCTGTGTTGGAAGGGGCTAGGGACTCTGTGGGGTCCTTTTATAACAACATCAATCCCATCATGAGGCCCCACCCTCGTGACCCAATTACCTCCCAAAGCCCCGGCTTCGTGATATCATCACTTTGGGCACTGGGATTTCAGCAAATAAATTGTGGGGGACACATTCAGTCCATTGCTCTCCCTCTGCCCAGTCTCCCAGCACAGGTGACGGGGGCTCTGCTTAGCCAGCTGTTCAGGCAAAAAGCATTGGCTTACCCCCCTTCTCCCTCTGTCACCCATACCAAGTCCATGTGGCCCGTCTCCCAGGGCAGGCCGAGTGTCATCACCCTGTGATGAATGACCTCTGAGACCAGGTCACACTCGCCCCCCCCCCGCCCCCTTCTCGGTACTGAAACCAGACTGATCCTGTTACAACAGAAGACAGGTCCCATCCTCCCTCTGCTCAGAACACTGCGGTGGCTCCCACCTCACTCCCAGTGAGATCCGAAGTCATTGCAATGGCTAATGGCCATTGGCTGATTAATAGCTAATGGCTAAGGCCCTGCGAGGTTGTTCCAGGCAGACCCCAAGGAGATCTGTGTGTAGGATGCTTCATAGGAACGTTGTTGGGGTTGAGCCCTTGGAAGGGAGGGGCTGAAGCAGGGTAGGGCAGAAGGAGAAGGGGAAGCCAAGCCACAGTGAAGCCCGGAGCTAACCCTCAGGCTCTCTGGAGCTCGGGTGGCCCTTGCGAGATGTCCGGAGCAGGGCAGAGGGCCCCGTGTGTACACCACTGTGTTGATTGGACACGGGAAGCAGGATACCTCTCAGAGGAGGTGTGACCCCCCCAGAAGCCGGGGCAGTGAGCCCTTCCTTCCCCATAGTGGGTCTGAATGTGCATCATGGTGTTGGTACAGGCTCTGGGGCGGTCTTTCCAGGGTCTCAGTAGTCCCCTCATCCTAGGGGGGTGCTCAGAAGGAGGTGAGTGGAAAGGGCTGTCTTCTGCTGCCGCCGCTGGTCTCAGGGCCACACAAAAGCCATCTCTCTCCGCTGGAATCCGTCCCACGTTCACCTCACCCTCGGCCACCACCTCTGCTAGGCCCAGCAGATGACTGTGTGATGTGAGCCCTTCTCTGGCAGACCTGGGGCCTGGTCACCACACTCTTCCTGGGGCAGGAGTGCTGCACATGCCCATTTACCATCAAAACTGGGCAAGAGGGGGCGTGCTCCCCACCCCCATGTGGAGCAGCAGCCCTCCCTCATCTCCGGGACCTTGTCTGTGGCCCTGCTGGGAGAAAACCGGTGTCCATGTGGCATCTAGAGCCAGTAGGTCAACAGTAGCTGGTTGGGTCACGTGATGGAAGCTTTCCCACTTTGGGAAACGGAACCTCTGAACTCACAGAACCCACGGTAGCAGGATGGAGGCTGTGCATGTGTGGAAAGGCAGAACCACCAGGCCTGCCCTTGGGCCCTGTATCCTACCCCGTGTAGTCTACCCACGGCGACACAGCACTTCATACACTTCTTTGATCTGGTGGCTACCTTCTGGATCTCGCCTCTGCTCTGCTTGCTCAAGTGGGCGGCTTGGGGAGAGGTGTGTTACTGGTAGACCTGAGCCTGCATACCCAACATGGAGTATGATACACATTATGGGACCCTGTATCGGGGTCAACACTCTGAGACCTCGGGAGGTGCCGGCTGAAGACTGAGAACAGGGAAGGAAACCACACCGGGAATGCGTTGAACCCTCTGAGCGAAGGGCCCAGAGAAAGTAACTGGCTTGCAGCTGTGCTCCCAGGAACGATTCCCTTCCCATGGATCCTCAGGACACCCTTGAGCGAGGGGGTATGTAGAGCATTAGACCGC
>NW_026057579.1:39944572-39956820 GCF_023721935.1 Panthera uncia
ATTCATTCCATAAGTGGAAGCCTGTACCCCCCACCTCCCTTCCCTCTTCTTGCTCACCCCCACCTCCCTTCCCTCTGACAATCATCAGTTTGTTCTCTGTATTTATGAGTCTGTTTCTGCTTTTTGCTTATTTGTTCATTTGTATGTTATCTTATTTTATTATTTTATTTCTTTAAAGATTTTCTTTTATTTGGGTGCCTGGGTCGCTCAGTCAAGTGTCCCACTTCGGCTCAGGTCATGATCTGGTGGTTCATGAGTTGGAGTCTGGGGTTGGGCTGTGTGCTGACGGCTCAGAGCCTGGAGCCTGCTTCGTATTGTGTCTCCCTCTCTCTCTGCCCCTCCCCTGCTCACGCTCTATCTCTCAAAAAATGAATTAAAAAAATATTTTCTTTTATTTATATTTTAAAATGTTTATTTATTTTGAGAGAGAGAGCAGGGGAGGGGCAGAGAGAGAGGGAAAGAGAGAATCCCAAGCAGGCTCTGCTCTGTCAGTACAGGGCTTGACACAAACTCTCACAAACTGTGAGATAATGATCTGAGCTGAAATCGAGAGTCAGAGGCTTAACCAGCTGAGCCACCCAGGTGCCCCTCCTTTGTTTTTCAGCTGCTACATGTAAGTGAAATTGAAATCAGATGCTATTTGTCTTTCTCTGTCTGGCTTATTTCATTTGTATAATGCCCTCTAGATCACCCATGTTCACAGATGGCAAGATTTCTTTTTTCTTATGGCTGTGGAATGTTCCATCATCTATACACACCACATCTTCCTTATCCATTCACCTACAGATGGACACTTGGGCTGCTTCCGTAACTTGGCTACTGTAAATAATGCTGCAATGAACGTAGGGGTGCATGTATCTTTTTGAATTAGTGTTTTCATTTTCTTTGGGTTAGTACCCAGTGGGATCCCAGGGGACTTACTGGATCACATGCTATTACTGTTTTAATTTTTTGAGGAATATAATAATTGCTTTTTACTTCTTAAACTATCATTACATTTCTGGGAGAAATCCCATTTGGTCTCAGTGTATACTCTTTCTGATATGTTGCTGGATTCAGAGTGCTAGAAATTCATTGAGTATTTTCCGTGTATAGTCATAAGGGATATATCAGTTATATCTTAGTGCAGAGCCTGCTTCAGATCCCCTGTCTCCCTCTCTCTCTGCCTCTACCCCACTTGTGCTTTATCTCTCTCTCTTGCTCTCTCAAAAGTGAATAAAAACATTTAAAAATTAAAAAAAAAAAAACTGAGCAGCTAAGACTTGTGCATGTCAGTGTAAACACCAGCCAAAACACGTAAAAGCAACAAAATGGGGGCTAAGAAGGACAAAAAAAATGACAAAAAGAATGACAGATGACAAACTGGCAGAATGTTACTGCATGAGGGCACATGGAAGCCAAGTTCTAAAGGGGTCTTGACCCAAATCAAAACTCTCAGTGGGCCCCAGGCCGTCCCAACTGGCTTCTTCCACTCCTCATGCCAGGAAAGGGAATAGAAATAAACGGTGGTTGGCTCATCCTTGCACTGGATCAGTGGCCTTCTGGGTAAGAGCCATCGAGTGGTGGGGCCAGCCAGGTGGGGATGTGGGCCACCAGGTCACCTGGCAGCAGAGTTGCCCATGTGAGCAGGGTTGTACAAGACCTGCCAAGTCAGACAGAGCTCTGAGTGGGCCCAGCACCAATGCATTAGAGGATGGAGCGGAACATTCCAGATCAAACAGTTTACACTACCCCATGTCATCTACCACCGATGCCCGACACCCATCCTTCTGCTCCTGCCCGGGATCTAGAGGCAAGCACAAAGATGTCAATGTGTTGGTCCCTGAATATGAGTCTTCTATGGCCTGATGAATGTCCTGTAGTGAAGTGTGTTGCATTTAGCTCCTACCAACTTGTAAGAGCTGATTGTTAAATATCAAGGGATTTTTTTGTCCCAATTGTGAAACACAGTTGTTGTTAAAATTAAATCATGCAGGAAAATTGTTAGGAACTCCAAAATCTATCGTCCCACTGAATCAATGAATAAACTGCCAAAGTCAACTGAATTTTTTTATTGTGGTAAAGTGTATATAACATAAAATGTACCTTATTTACGTTTAAAATTTTAACTTTGGTTAAGCATACAACTGACTGTCTCTACCTACAGGCTAATTATCCAAAATGTAGGTGAACATGGGAGGAGGCGTACCGGCAGAATCGGCAAAAACAGACTCTCTGTGAGATTTCGCTAATTTTCTCCTTCCCACTCATTGGTGCTTGGGGAAGCTGGGGCTCCGGGAGCCCGCCCTGTGCCCAGTGGCAGTCTGAGATCTTCACCTCCACCCAGGAACCAGAGCGAGCTTCCAGATGGCGGCTCTGGGAACTCAGGGGGTAGAGCAGCCTCATGCTAAGGCCACACGGTACGCAGGATTAAAATGCTTCCACAGGTTCAATTACATCAGCTCATCTGGAGCACAGAGGAGAGAATGTAGGAGCCAGCTTCATGTCAAGGCCCAAACAAAATGGGAAACACCTCAGATCTTAGCAGTCCCAGACCTCTTCCACACGCTGAGAAAATGTAGGTGAAACACGCCTGTGCTCTCCTTGTGGATGGAAATGTGAGGAAGCCCAGCTATTCCCTCTCCAAGTGACTGCTCGATGCCCGTGGGTCATGGCTCCTGTGGGTCCTTCTTCACATTGGGTCCAGATCCCGTCAGGAGGGAGGCTGAAGCCCCTTCAGCCCTTCACAGTTGGATCAGTTCCCGTGCGGACCCTCGTTTCTCTCAGCTCCGTCCGGAGCCACTGTGTCCACAAACACCACCTGAGCCCTTTCTGCGCTACGTGCAGCCTGCTCGCTGCTGCTGACAGACTCCCCATGCCCACAAGTGCCGTCCCCTGGCCCGCAGTCTGGGCACACAGGGCCGGGAGCTGCAGGTGTGAGGGCAGGGATGAGAGCGGGGCCTGGGAGTTGCTCTGGTGCCCAGATTGTTCCCATACTTGTCCCCGGGGCCTTTCTCAGGCCCATGTCGGTCCTGTCTGAGGCTTGAAGGGTCTCCCAGCCGTAGCCCTGGCTACAGGGCACGCTTTGGCCAATGAAAAATCAAAAGATGCGAAGTGAGCAGTGTTTTGAAAGTGTTTATGTATGGGGTTTGCCCTCTTGCAACTCTGCTGTAGCCACCACATGCTTTAGGAAGGCGGCTTGCCCCCGGCCGGCACCAACCCTAAGGCAAAGCCATGACTACTGACCCACGGTGTGGTACACCAGAAGTGAATGTGTCTTCCTGCGCTACTGAGGCTTTTGTTAAGTGGCATTATTTTGCAATAGCTAAAATCATATTTAAAAATACAAGCTAAAATGAAACAATACACATAATGTGAAAAGGCAGACCATAAGGAACATAACCCAAAATAATAATAATTATATTGAATGCAAATTGAGGGAGTACTCCATTTAAAAGTCGAGGGGCACAGTGGGTGCCTCAGGTGGCTCAGTCAGTTGAGCATCCGACTTGGGCTCAGGTCAAGATCTCTCGGCTCGTGGGTTCGAGCCCCACGTCAGGCTCTGTGCTGACAGCTCGGAGCCTGGAGCCTGCTTCGGACTCTGTGTCTCCCTCTCTGTCCCTCCCCTACTTGTACTCTGTCTCTCTCTGCCTCTCAAAAATAAATAAATATAAACAATAAAATAAAAAAATTATTATACTAATACTGGACAACATAGACTTTAAGGGGAGAAGCATTACAAGGGGATATTTCAGGATGGGAAAAAAAAAACAAACCCAGCCCAAGACATATCCTATTCAAAGTGCAAAGGTATTGAAAGCAGCCAGATAAACAACCAATACACCTTATCTATAGAAAAGACAACATTGAAAGAAGAAAAAAAAATCCGTTTACCTGGAGTATTCCACATATAGTGAAATTATTCCTCGAAAGTGAAGGTGAAATGTATTTTCTCAAACAAAAACAAGGAATTTGTTAGCAGACCCTGTAAGAAATGTTAAAAGAAAATTTTCAGGCAGAAATAAAACTATATAGGTTAGAAACTTTAATCTCCATGAAGAAAGTACCTCAGAGAAGGAATAAACAAAGGTAAAATAAAACATTAATTCTTGTTCTTAGTTGAATGAAAATTGAGAGTAGCTACTGTGGGGGGGGGGGAGGGTGCATCTGGTGGCTCAGTCGGTTGAGCATCTGACTCTTGGTTTCGGCTCTGCTCTTGATCTTGCAGCTCGTGAATTCGAGCCCCGCATAGGGCTCCGTGCTGATAGTGTAGGGCCTGCTTGGGATTCTCTCTCTCCCCGTCTCTCTACCCTTCCCCTGCTCACGTGCACGCTCTCTCTCAAAATAAATGAATAAACTTAAAACCAAGAGTAGCTCCTAGGTTACGGTGACCGTGGTGACAATAGTTGGTTATTATTGCATAAACAAGGCAAAATGAATGATGGCAATGTTTTGAGGGATGGGAGGGAGGAGTTAGGAACACATCGTATGAGTTCCCTGCACCATCAGTGAAGCAGTACCTGTTATTTGAAGGTGGACACAGTTACAAACATATAGAGGGTGCTTTCAGCTAGAATGCTTAAGTAAAACACACTTTCCACTCCAAATCCTCTCTGCCGTAAAAGAAGGAGCAGAAGCAAAACTTGTAAGAATAAAACATTTTAGGACTCTGGAAATTAGCAAAATGTTTGCACTATCTGGGTATGATCTAATCAAGAAAAAAACTGAATCTGGGGCACCTGGGAGGCTCAGTCGGTTAGGTGTCCAACTTCAGCTCAGGCCACAATCTCACAGTCTGTGGGTTCAAGCCCCCACATCGAGCTCTGTGCTGACAGGGCAGAGCCTGCTTGGGATTCTCTCTCCCTCTCTCTCTGCCCCTCCCATGCTAGTGCACTCTCCCTCTCCCTCTCAAAATAAGTAAATAAACAAAAATAAAAGAAAATCTGAATCTTTATAAGAACAGTGAACTTTGTGGTGTTTTAACTTTCCATAATCCCATCAACCACTCCTACCAACCCTTTGGTAACTTAAAAATGCTGACCCTAAAAATAAAACTAGCAGTATTTTACCAGCAAAATAGCAGAGAATTGCAATCTAGGACAGCTAGTTATGTCAAAACCACAAGCAAGGTGCCCTTCTTCCTCTGGGAATGCCAAGGGCCGCCCAGGGTGGGGGTGGTGGCGAGAGCTCCCCCTGCTGGCCAGGTTAGTGAGGTTGCCTTTGCCCAGTTTCACAAAATCCAACAGCCCCCAAACCTCCCAGGTGACCATAGCACCTGGAAAGAAGTCTGGAGTTTCTTTCCAGAGACTTGGCGCTATTTGAGCACTGTGATGACGCCCTGGGATACACTAGTCACAGTGGTCTTCTGGCCTAACTCAGAATTTGCACAGTGTGAACACATTTTCTCCCTGGACGTTTGTTTAAAAACTTCAGGAGCAATTAATTGTTTAACATCATGGCTGCTTGAGGCAGCACAGAGTATTAGGGGGCAGACAGTAAGGTAACCAGAGAGCTTCAGAGGAGAAGCTGGGGGACGAGATGTCTATAGGAGATCTTTTGAAAACTTCCAACAATTCTAAAGTGGGCAAAGAACTTGAACCAACACTTCTCCCCAGAAGATAAACAAATGATCAGCAAGCACATGAAAAGATATTCAGCATCACTGCTCACTAAGGAAATGCAAATCAAAACTACAATGAGATGCCACCTCATACCCATTAGGATGGCTTTTACCAGTAAAACTGAAAATAGCATGTGTTGATGAGGATGTGAAAGAACAAGAACTTTCATGCCCTGTGGGTGGGAATGTAAAGTGGTACCCCTGCCATTAACCCTAACATAGAGTCACCATGTGACCCAGCAGTTCCAGCCCTAGGTAATTACCCAAGAGCAAGCTTATACACCTGTGACAATGGCAGCATTATCCTAAAGGTGGAGACAACCCAAATGCCCAACAACAGATGAAGGGATAAACAAATCATGATACATATACCCACTGGAATATTATTCAGCATAAAAAGGGACAAATCCTCAAAAACATGATGCTCGACACAAAAGGTTGCATATTGTATGATTTCTTTTGTGTGCTGTCTCTGGAACAGGCAACTCCATGGAGACCTTTCTAGCAGGTTAGTGGTTATCAGGGGATGGAGAAAAGGGGAGTGGATACTGAATACTTAATGGGTATAAGACGTTTTTCTGGAGTTGATGAAAAGTTTTGAAACTAGAGAGAGGTGGTGGTTACACAACATTGTGAATACACTAAATGCTGCTAGATTGTTCACTTTCAAAGGTTATTGTATGTTATGTGAATTTCACCTCAATGGAGAAAAAAAAACAGAAAGAAATCAACAAAATCTCCAACATATTCCAAGGATTCTAGAAGCCAGGAACATGGGTAGGGTTATGTTCATGTTCAAGAAAGACCTGGCAGGGTTCCACACTCTCACCTGTGTTCAGGGAGGAAGAGAACGTGGAGCCAGGCAGGCCCCAGCATGCTCCCAGGGCTCCTGACAAAGACAGGGGCCCTACTGGCTCCAGAAGTGTGAGAAATCTCTGTCCAAACGTTAGCTCACCACAGATTTCATCGGGGACATCTGTGGTCGTAGAGGACAAAGCAAATCGACTTAACAGAATTGCTTCAGACAATAGTACCAACAGCAATAATAACAACAAAAAGGGGGAGATAGCCCCCCTGGGGAAGGGGTGAATCTGGTTTCCCAAGTTACCACATTATATTAGTTTAAAAGTCCAATTTTTGTGAAAAAGAAATAATAAAATCCAGTTTTCAACCAAAGCATCACGATAAATGCAAATAAACAAGAAACTATGGCTGATACACAGGGGAAAAAAGTAGTCAATAGAAACTGTCTCTGAGCGGGGTGCCTGGGTGGCTCAGTTAGTTAACCATCTGACTTTGGCTATAAGGTCATGATATCACAGTTCGTGGGTTTGAGCCCCACATCAGGCTCTGTGATGACAGCTCAGAGTCTGGAGCCTGCTTCAGATTCTGTGCCTCCCCATCTCTCTGCCCATCCCCTGCTCATGCTATCTCTCTCTCTCAAAAATAAATAAACATTAAAAAAAAATTAGGGGCACCTCGGTAGCTCAGTTGGTTAAACATCTGACTTCGGCTCAGGTCATGATCTCCCGGTTTGTGGGTTCGAGCCCTGGGTTGGGCTCTGTGCTGACAGCTCAGAGCCTGGAGTCTGCTTTGGACTCTGTGTCTCCTCTCTCTGTCCCTCCACTGCTCTCTCTCTGTCTCTCTCTCAAAATAAACACTTAAAAAATTAAAAGAAAATATTTTAAAAAAGAAAGAAACTATCTCTGAGGAACTCCACATATTGTAATTACTAAAAAAAAGACTATAAATCAGCTATCTGAAATCTGTTTAAAGAACTACAAGAAACCATATCAAACAAAGTAAAGTATGGGCGGGAACTCTCACCAAATAGAAAATATCAGTAAAGAGATACAAGTCATCAAAAAAGAAACAAATAGAAATTATGGAGTGGAAAAGTATCCTCCAAAATGAAAATTTCACAGAAGAGGTCAGCAGCATAATAGAGGCAGTAGACAAAGAGTCAGTGAACTTGAAAGTAAGTCAATGGAGATTATCCAGCCTGAGAAACAGGAAGAAGGAGGGAAGGAGAAAGAGAAGGAAAAGGAGAAGGAGAAGAGAAGGAGACAGAGAAGAAAAAGGGGAGGAGGGAGGAGGAGGGGGAGGAGAAGGAGGAGGGGAAGAAAGAAGGAGGAGGGGGACAGGGCAGGAGGAGGGGAGGGGGAGGAGGAGGAGAGGGAGGAGGGGAAGAAGGAGGAGGAGGGAGGAGTAGGGGGAGGAGGAGGAGTGGGAGGAGGAGAAGAAGGAGGAGAGAGATGGGGAGGAGGAGGAGAAGAAGGAAGAGGAGGAGTAGAAGTAGGAGGAGGAGGGGGAGGAGGGAGATGGGGAGGAGAAGGAGAAAGAGGAAGAGGGGAGGATGGGGGAGGGAGGAGGAGGAGGGAGATGGGGAGGAGGAGAAGAAGAAGGAGGAGGGCTCCGTAAAGCATACTAACACATGCATAAGGGTATCCCCTAAGGAGAGGAGTGATAGAAGAGAGGCAGAAGTAAGGACTGAACACTTACCAAATGTGGTAAAAAAAACATATCCAATAAGTGCAATAAGCCCACAAAGGGTAAGTGCAAAGAAATCTGGCCTGGACACAACACAATCAACTCCTGAGAGAAAAATCAGAGAATTTTGAAAGCCCCAAGAAAGAAGTAATGGAGGATCCTGTATAAGGATCCTCAGGAAGACCAGAAGTGATGTCCCATCCAAACAACAGGGACCGGCAGGCAGTGGCATGATGCATCACAGTCAATCAAGAATTCTATGTCCAGCCAAAGTAGCCACACAAGTGAAGGAGAATTCAGACATTTCCAGATAAACAAAACCAGAAAGAATTCTAGGCTAGCAGAACTGGCCTACAAAAATACTAAAAGGAGTTCTTTAGGCTGAAATTAAAGAACAGTAGACACTAACTCAAATTCACAGGAAGAAGTATAGGCATCCATAGAAGTAACTATATTTGGAAATGTAAAACAACGGTATAAATGTATTTTTGTTTATAATTT
This sequence comes from Panthera uncia, assembly GCF_023721935.1. Classification (NCBI taxonomy): domain Eukaryota; kingdom Metazoa; phylum Chordata; class Mammalia; order Carnivora; family Felidae; genus Panthera; species Panthera uncia. The sequence continues at coordinate 39,953,163 of NW_026057579.1, forward strand.
TTTTTTCTGATTTAAAAGGCACTTTCATTAAGAAACATGATAACCTCTGGGACACAGCAAAGGCGGTCATAAGAGGAAAGTATATAGCAATCCAAGCCTTTCTAAAGAAGGAAGAAAGATCTCAGATATACAACCTAACCTTACACCTTAAGGAGCTGGAAAAAGAACAGCAAATAAAACCCAAAACCAGCAGAAGACAGGAAATAATAAAGATTAGAGCAGAAATTAATGCTAGCGAAACCAAAAAACAAAACAAAACAAAAAAAAAAAAAAACAGTAGAACAGATCAATGAAACCAGAAGCTGGTTCTTTGAAAGAATTAACAAAATTGATAAACCACTAGCCAGTTTGATCAAAAAGAAAAAGGAAAGGACCCAAATAAATAAAATCAAGAATGAAAGGAGAGAGATCACAACCAACACAGCAGAAATAAAAACAATAATAAGGGAATATTATGAGCAATTATATGCCAATAAAATGGGCAATCTGGAAGAAATGGACAAATTCCTAGAAACATATACACTACCAAAACTGAAACAGGAAGAAACAGAAAATTTGAACAGACCCATAACCAGTAAGGAAATCAAATTAGTAATCAAAAATCTGCCAAAAAAAACAAGAGCCCAGGGCCAGATGGCTTTCCAGGGGAATTCTACCAAATATTTAAGGAAGAGTTAACACCTATTCTCTTGAAACTGTTCCAAAAAATAGAAACGGAAGGAAAACTTCCAAACTCTTTCTATGAAGCCAGCATTACCTTGATCCCAATACCAGAGACCCCACTAAAAAGGAGAACTATAGACCAATTTCCCTGAATGAACATGGATGCAAAAATCCTCAACAAGATATTAGCCAACCGGTTCCAACAATACATTAAAAAAAATTATTCACCACAACTAAGTGGGATATATACCTTGTAATGCAGGGCTGGTTCAATATCCACAAAACAATTAACGTGATTCATCACATCAATAAAAGAAAGGACAAAAACCTCATGATCTTCTCAATAGATGCAGAGAAAGCATTTGACAAAATATAGCATCCTTTCTTTATAAAAACCCTAAGAAAGTAGGGATAGAAGGAGCATACCTTGAGATCATAAAAGCCATATATGAAAGACCCAACGCTAATATCATCCTCAATGGGGGAAAATTGAAGGCTTTCCCCCTAAGGTCAGGAACAAGACAGGGATGTCCACTCTCACCACTGTTATGCAACATAGTATTGGAAGTCTTAGCCTCTGCAATCAGACAACACAAAGAAATAAAAGGCATCCAAATCGTCCAGGAGGAGGTCAAACTTTCACTCTTCGCAAATAACATGATACTCTATATGGAAAACCCAAAAGATTCTGCCAAAAAACTGCTAGAATTGATTAATGAGTTCAGCAAAGTTGCAGGATATAAAATCAATGCACAGAAATCTGTTGCATTCCTATACACCAACAATGAAGTGACAGAAAGAGAAATCAAGGAATCGACCCCATTTACATTTGCACCAAAAACCATAAAATACCTAGGAATAAATCTAACCAAAGAGGTGAAAAATCTATACACTGAAAACTATACAAAGCTTATGAAAGAAATTGAAGAAGACACAAAAAAATGGAAAAAGATTCCATGCTCCTGGATAGGAAGAACAAATATTGTTAAAATGTCAATACCACCCAAAGCAATCCACATATTCAATGCAATCCCTATCAAAATAACACCAGCATTCTTCACACAGCTAGAACAAACAATCTCAGAATTTGTATGGAACCAGAAAAGACCCCGAATAGCCAAAGCAATCTTGAAAAAGAAAACCAAACCAGGAGGCATCACAGTAATCATCAAGACAGTATGGTACTGGCACAAGAACAGACACTCAGGTCAATGGAACACAATACAGAACCCAGAAACATATGGCCAACTAATCTTTGACAAAGCAAGAAAGAATATCCGGTGGAATAAAGATGATCTGTTCAGCTAGTGGTGCTGGGAAAACTGGACAGCGACATTCAGAAGAATGAACCTGGACCACTTTCTTACACCATACACAAAAATAAACTCAAAATGGATGAAAGACCTAAATGCAAGACAGGAAGCTATCAAAATTCTCGGGGAGAAAGCAGAAAAAAACCTCTTTGATCTTGGCCACAGCAACCTCTTACTCAACACGTCTCCGGAGGCAAGGGAAACAAAAGCAAAAGTGAACTATTGAGACCTCATCAAAATAAAAAGCTTCTGCACAGCCAAGGAAACAATCAGCAAAACTAAAAGGTAACCAACAGAATGGGAGAAGATATTTGCAAATGACATATACATATCAGATAAAGGGTTACTATCCAAAATCTATAAAGAACTTATCAAACTCAACACCCAAAACACAAATAATCCAGTGAAGAAATGGGCAAAAGACATGAATAGACACTTCTCCAAACAAGACATCCAGATGGCCAGCCGACATATGAAAACATGCTCAACATCACTCATCATCAGGGAAATACAAATCAAAACCACAATGAGATACCACCTCACACCTGTCAGAATGGCTAACATTAACAACTCAGGCAACAACAGATGTTGGCAAGGATGCGGAGAAAGAGGATCTCTTTTGCATTGTTGGTGGGAATGCAAGCTGATGCAGCCACTCTGGAAAACAGTATGGAGGTTCCTCAAAAAACTAAAAATAGAACTACCCTATGACCCAGCAATTGCACTACTAGGCATTTATCCAAGGGATACAGGTGTGCTGTTTCGAAGGGACACAGGCACCCGCATGTTTATAGCAGCACTATCGACAATAGCCAAAGTATGGAAAGAGCCCAAATGTCCATCGACAGATGAATGGATAAAGAAGGTGTGGTATATATAGACAATGGAGTATTACTCGGCAATCAAAAAGAATGGAATCTTGCCATTGGCAACCACGTGGATGGAACTGGAGGGTATTATGCTAAGTGAAATTAGAGAAAGACAAAAATCATATGACTTCACTCATATGAGGACTTTCAGAGATAAAACCGATGAACATAAGGGAAGGGAAACAAAAAGAATATGAAAACAGGGAGGGGGACAAAACAGAAGAGACTCATAAATATGGAGAACAAACTGAGGATTACTGGAGGGGTTGTAGGAGGGGGGATGGGCTAAATGGGTAAGGGGCACTAAGGAAACTACTCCTGAAATCATTGTTGCACTATGTGCTAACTAATTTGGATGTAAATTTTAAAAAAAGAAAAAAGAAAAGAAAAGAAACATGATAAATCTGGTGTTTATATCAGATAACATTATATACAATGAATAAAGATATCATGTGTGTGATGAAAATGTCACAAAAGGTGGAGGACTGAATGCAGGTGGGGGGGATAAAAGTTTTGGATATTATTGAAATTAAGTGGGATTATTTCAAGCCAGTTTATTATAAATTAAAATGCTAATATTAATCCCCACACTTGCAAAAAATATAGTAAAAAAAAAAGTGTGGGGGAAAGGAAATTAAAAGACAAATGATCTATTTTATACAAATAAGACTATTACTGGGGCACCTGGGTTGCTCAGTCGGTTAAGTGTCCGACTTCAGCTCAGGTCATGATCTCATGACTGACGAGTTTGAGCCCCACGTCGGGCTCTGTGCTGACAGCTCAGAGCCTGGAGCCTGCTTTGGATTCTGTGTC
>NW_026057579.1:39956830-39963708 GCF_023721935.1 Panthera uncia
TCTGTGCTGACAGCTCAGAGCCTGGAGCCTGCTTTGGATTCTGTGTCCCCTTCTCTCTCTGCCCCTCCCCTGCTCAGGCTCTGTCAATCTCTGTCTCTCCAAAAAAATAAAATAAAACTTTTTTAAAAAAGAAAATAAGACATAGTACATATAGAAAAAATGGCATTAGTGATCGTATTAAATGTAAATGGGTAAATGCTCAATCAAAAGACAGAATGGTGGAAAGGGTTAGAAAAACATATGTGCCAAGTCATGCCCCACCCAATCCCTAAGCCACCGCAAACATCTCGAGCAGCCTCCTTGCTCTGCTCTATCAAACCATTTTTGGACCTGCTGGGGACCACCCCATTCTCCCCATAATTCATCATTATGGGAGAGATACACCTTGGCCCAGCCTCTTGGTGGATGTGTGGACTCATCACATTCAACATTTGAATCAGAAGTTTTGGTGTATGGGGGCACCATTCTGATACTGTTGGGCTAGCCTCTCACAGGTACACACCTACTAGACTTAACATAAGAAAACACATTGTTCTTATGGGCACACGAAATATTCTCCAGCTGGAACACGTTAGGTCATAAAACAATTCTCCATAGATGCAAAAGGATTGAAATTGTACAAAATATATTATTTGACCACAATGAAATATAATTACAATTCTATAGCAGAAGATAAATAGGGAAATTCACAAATGTGTAAGTTAGACAACATATCCGGGGTAATAAATCACAAGATAGACTAGAAAGTACTTTGAGATGCATGAAAATGAAACCCAAATGTACAGACATTTTGGGAGGCAGGACGAGCAACTTCTGGAGGGAACTCCTCTAGGCAGAGACTACTACTTACAGAGGAGAAGGATGTCAAATCTATACATGGCCTTTCACCTTAAGAAAGTAGGGAGTAAAAGAGCAAAAGAAAAGGAAAGCTGGCAGAAGGAAGGAAATGGTAAAGGTTAGAGCAGGCATAAAGAAAATCAACAAAACCAGGGCACCCGGGCAGCTCAGTTGGTTGAGCATCCGAATTTGGCTCTGGTCATGATCTCATGGTTCGTGGGTTCAAGCCCCGCGTCAGGCTCTGTGCTGACAGCTCAGAGCCTGGAGTCTGTTTCAGATTCTGTGTCTCCCTCTCTCTCTGCCCCTGCCCCACTTGTGCTCTGTCTCTCTCTCCAAAATAAATAAATATTAAAAAGAAGAAAGAAAGAAAACCAACAAAACCAAAAGTGGATCTTTGAAAAGATCAACAAAATTGGCAAACCTTCAGCTAGATGCACTAAGGAGAAAAAAGGCTCAGATTTCTAAAACCAGACATGCAAGTAGGGACATTACAACCTATCTCCAGAAATAAAGGAATTACAGGAATGCTATGAACAATTGTTCACCAACAAGGTGGATAATCTAGATGAAATGGAGTCCCACGAACACACAATCTACAAACTGACTCAAAGGGATGTGGAGTACAACTCAGCAGGAAAAAGACAAATGACCCCTTTCAAAGTGGCAAAGCCTTGGAATAGACCCTTCTCCAGGGAGAACGGACAAGTGCCAGTGAGCACATGAGAAGATGTTGAGCCTGTTAAGTCACATGGTAACGCAAGTAAACATCACAATGAGATGTCATTTTTCATTAGGATGAGAATTTAAGTTTGCCTTTGACTTTTGATGGATTGACTATGATGTGTCTAGGGTGTGAGTCTCTTTGGGGTCATTCTTTGAATTTGTGTAGCTTCTTGGACATGTGGACTAATGTGGATTTTTTTCATCAAATTATGTAAGTTTTGAGCCACCCTTTCTTCAAATGCTTGCTCTGTGCTTTCTCTCGCCTCTGCCCTGGGATCCCTTCATGCCCATGTTGTACCGAAGATGCTGTCCCACAGCCTCTGAGGACCAATTCATCTGTCTTTATTCTTTCTCTTTCTGTGCTTCAGGCAGGATAATCCCGACTACCTGCCTTTGTGCTCATTCATTCTTTCTTCTTATGGGTCCAATGTGCTCTCACCCCCACCGGCCGACTTTTCATGTCACTTATAGCACTTTCCAATGTCAGAATTTCCATTTGGGTCTTTTAAAAATGTTTTCTCTTTACATAGTCTCTGTTTAGTAAAACACTATTCTCATATTTCCCTTTAACTTATTAGACAAGAGTTCTTTGGGGTTTCTCAATCATATTTTATTCATTAAAAAAATTTTTAGCGTTTAGTTTTAAGGGAGAGAGATACAGAGCGAGTGGGGGAGGGGCAGAGAGAGAGGGAGACACAGAATCTGAAGCAGGCTCTGAACTGTCAGCAGAGAGCCCAACGTGGGGCTCAAACTCACGAACCGTGGTATCATGACCTGAGCCAAAACTGGATGCTCAACCAACCGAGCCACCCAGGCACTGCATCTTGATATTTTAAATCTTTGTTGAGTTACCCAATGTCTCAGAGACATTGTCTCAGGGCCCCTCAGAGACAGCTTCTGCTGAATGCTTCCCTCAGCATGTAGGCCGCATATTCATGCTTCTTTGAATATCTGACAATTTCAGTTTGAAAACAGGACGTTTGGGGTTTTTTTTATGTTTATTTAGTTTCGAGAGACAGAGAGAGAGAACAAGCAGGGGAGGGACAGAGAGAGGTACAGAGGATCTGAAGCAGGTGGATGCTGACAGCAGGGAGCCCAACACGGGGCTCGAACCCATGACCGTGAGATCATGACCTGAGCTGAAGTCGGAGGAGGCTCAGCTGACTGTGCCCCCCAGATGCCCCTAAAAGCAGACATTTTCAATAACATAATGTGGCAGCCCTGGATATCAGGCCCTCTGCCCAGCAGGCTTTGCAGCCCACACTCTTGTCGATGTCATAGTTGCTGTTTGTTTAGAGGTGTTCTTGCACTGATTGGGGAGGCCTTTGTTTCTGTGCTGAGTGTAGACACTGAGTTTCTGTGCAGTTACTTTGGTGGTGAGCTAATGTGTGCACAAAGATTAAATGCCTGCAACCAATAAATCTCCCAGTGTTTGCCGAAGGGTTTGGGGGCTGGGGGAGACACAACTTCAATTCTCTAGCAATTCATAAGCCTTCCCTGGTTTTCACTTCCTGCTCATGCAGGACTTCAAGGTCAGCCTGAGGTGAGAAATATTGCGTGTGTGTGTATGTATATATATATATATATATATATATATATATATGATTAAAATTTATAATCCCTATGGAAAAGGATGTCCCGAGAGAGAAATGCTAAGCTAACATGTGAAAATATTAAAGAAGTGAATGGGAATGACTCACGGGTGAATGAGTACAAGGAAGACCCCAGGCCCCAACAGGAAACGCCTCTGTCACCCTCCATGTCTGCCCTGAGGCTGAGCTTTGCGCTCAGGGGGTCCGGAGCGTCCACAGCCCGGCATCCACCTGGCCACCTTGCACAGGAGGTCTGTCCCTGGAGCTGCATCTCAGGAAGGCTGGGCAGCATTGTCTGACTCCAGGAGAACATAAGTCACTTACCCACTGCAACCCCTCCCCCGGGACTAGCAGACCCAGTACCGGTAGGAGCCACTGGCTGTGATGGAGAGTCTGGAGGCAGGAAGGTGGCAGATGGCGTCTGTAAGGCTTTCATCGGCCTGGGCCAGTTTCCACCAGTTTCATGCAAATCAACCATTTTGGAAATCTCTGAGATGCTCAAGGCAGCCGTAACCACCGGACAGAAAAAGCTGATGATTTCCAGAACAAGGTCCATGATTCCTAGAGAGCCCCACCTACAGGATGGAAATTCTCACCAGATTCTGAAATCTAACCTGAGGACGAAGAACCCCAGGTACACAGCAGGGAAGGGTCAGGGCAGCCTCAGCCTCTGTCTCAGAATCTGGGGAGAGGAAGCATGCCCCCCTCCACCCCCGCAGGGCGGCCCTCCCTTCACTGGGCCCAGGAGTCTGCAGCCGCAGCTCAGGGCGGCCACCAGACCACAGAGAAATGCCTCTGATAAACTCCCGGGGGAAAGGCTTCCAGCATGGCAGCAGGAGCTGGCACACTCGCCAGGGAAACCGGTGGTGATTGTTCAAAATAACCACATAAAACCTCTGGCAACGGCCCTAAAGATAGGCAGCAAGTGAACAAAGATGTATTCGAGAACATCTATGAAAATGTAGACAGAAAGGTAAACCTGTGCCATAGCAACCAAGAGTATGCCCTCCCTCTCCTTCCCTCTCCCCACCAGGTCCTAAGGAGCAGACTTTTCCGGAGCACCCAGGCACAGGGTTCCCTTTACCTGGCACTCAGCCGGAGGGAGGAGGAGGAGGAGGACTTCATGGCCTCTTATCCGGCCCAGCTGCCTGAGGCTGAGCCCCAGTAGGGTCAAGTGGGAGACTGGGGCTCCCTTCTTCTGCCCAGCTCCCAATTATGGAACAGAAGCTCTTCCTGGGGCTTGAAGCACTGAGAACATGAGCCCCCGATTGTCCTTGCTTTGGGTCATGAGATAGAGGCTCTCCATGCCAGGAGAGGCAAGCTGCTTTCCCTCCACTGAGCACTCAGCTCCTAGATGGCTGGTGGGGGAGGGGGTCCCTCAGATAGAAGCCGACCTTTGTTCCCACCTGCAGCTCCAGGGAACAGGCTCAAAATCTAGCTGAGGAAGAGGAGCAAGCCATAAACAGACACTAAACATTAAACAAGCAAATAGCAGTCCTGGAAGGTGGGGGCTGGTACCCAGGGCTACCACCACATACTGTCTGAACTGCACTGGTTCCAACAGACACTGAGGAGGTGAGCAAAGAAACGTGAAAATATGGCCCACACTCCAGAGAGAGAGTAGGTAGCAGGGATTGCGTGTGACAGAATCAAATATTGGCTTTAACAGGAAAAGACTCAAAACAGCCCTTACGAATATCACAGAGCTAAAGGAAAGATGCTTAAGGAGGTGAAGAAAGGTGCAAGGCAACATTATACAAAACAGAGAACACCAATGAAAAGGTATAAATTATTTTTTTTTAAATGTGAAAAATCAGTAGCTGAAAAGGGCAGTAACTGAAGTTTAAAAATCCAACACAAACAGACGTCTGGTCTGTGGTGACGAAAAGACCCTGGAGGTTTTCTTGAGGTTTTCACTCTGGGCTTCACAACAGGAAATAAGATGCAGAAACTGGAAACCAAGATCTCGCCTTGGCTGTTTCAGAAATCGCAGCCACAGCCCCCAAACTGGAGTCACAGGTGAGAAGAGGGGCTCACTTACCAGAACCCCCCAAGGTACTGACTCCCGGGGGGACTGAGGACCAAGTCGAGGGAGTAAAACTCCTACAGCTCCAGGGGGCTGAGAAAACCACATTCTCAGAGTGAAGAGTACAGAAAAGCCCCTGATGCTTCTGGCGGGGAAGAGAACATGAACATTTTGAAATATGCCCAGAGTATTCTGTCCTCCTTAGCAAAGACCTGGCCTCAGGAAGAGCCTAACCAACATGGAGAAGGGAAATACCCCTCCAAGCCCCGCTGCTCCTTCCCACCTACGCGGGGAAAGAAAGGTCACAGGCGGGGGCAGGCTCCTAAAAAACTGAGACCTGGTCACGGGGGCGGCATGGGGGGTGAGATGCCTCCCCCACAGCAAGCATGGGCGTCCTGGACACTGGAGCTGAGCACTGGGAAGCCGACAGCCTTGTCGGGGACGTGCACCGATGGGAATCCTTGTACCCGCAGCTGTGAGATAGAACCATGCAGCCGGTAGGGAAAACGCTATGGCAGAGTTCTTCAGATAATGAAACAGAATCCACTACTGGGCACTGAATGAACGAAACACTCATTATTAATAGTAGCCAAGTAGCGGAGACAGTTTAAATGTCCAGCAAATTACTACTGGATGCAAAATGTGGTATATCCATATGACAGAGTATTACTTGGCCATCAAAAGGAAAGAAGTAGTGATAGATGCTAAAACAAAATTCAGCTTCAAAACATTATTTGAAGTGGAAGAAGGCATTCAGAGGACCACACATTACACAAAGCCATACACATGACACCCCAGACGAGGAAAATCAAGAGAGATGCCAAAGAGATCAGTGAATGCCAGGAGCTGGGAGAGGAGGAAATCAGGAAGGACTGAATGATCCATATGGGATTCGGTTTCTGTGTTACAAAAATGTTCTGTGATTAACTATGAGTAATGTTTGCACAACAAGAATGTACAAGAAGCCACTAAATGATACCGTAAAATGGATAAAGCAGCAAGTTCTGTTATGCATTTTACATGAATAAAAATACAAGGGGCGCCTGGGTGGCTCAGTCGGTTAAGCGTCCGACTTCGGCTCAGGTCTTGATCTCGCAGTCTGTGAGTTCGAGCCCTGCGACAGGCTCTGGGCTGACAGCTCAGAGCCTGGAGCCTGCTTCGGATTCTGTCTCCCTCGCTCTCTGCCCCCCTCCCCTGCTCTGTCTCTCTCTCCTTCAAAAATAAATAAAAACATTCAAAAAAATTTAATCAAGTAATATAGAATACGAGTTACATAACTTATAGTAACAGAAAGTAAAGACGAGGTAAACACAGCCCTTCGTCCCACCATGCTCTGGTGGAAACTGACACTCAGTAGCTGGCCGACTTCCTTAGTGCCCGCCAGTTTCACCCACATGCAAAACAGGAAAGAGAAACTTCTGAGAAATTAAATGTACCCTGGAGAAGGAGGGGCCCTAAGCACCCTATCAGGGTCCAGACCACACCTGCTCCCTCTCTGCATCAGAAACTCATTTCCCAACGCTTATTCACCTGGGACGGCTGCTCATTCCAAAGCTGGAGATGTTAAAGGACAATAAGGTGGACATCCTGGAGGGGCCCCAGAGCTCAGCTCCCATGGCCACCACTGTGATCAATATCCAGACTGAGACATCTGTGCCCGACCACATCGTCTGGTCCCTGTTCAACACAATCTTCATGAA
>NW_026057579.1:39963718-39998978 GCF_023721935.1 Panthera uncia
CTTCACGGAGTAGGCAAAGGCCACGAAGCCCAGGCAGCACCAGTTCATGTAGACTGTGTTGAACAGGGACCAGACGATGTGGTCGGGCACGGGCGTCTCAGTCTGGATGTTGATCACGGTGGTGGCCATGGGAGCTGGGCCTTGGGATGCCCCCATTACAGGAAGATCATGCTCCTCCTTGATCATGTTTAAGTTGGGGAAATGCCTTGTGGGCACCAGGGAAGAGGGGCAGGAAGTGCTATTGGGATGCCAGAGCCTTGACCTTTTGTAGGGTGAGGCCCGGATGTGGGTGGTCCCTGCCAGAGCTCAGCCCCATATCAGGGTCCCTCTCCCCTGTCTCAACTCAGTACTTCTGCTTTCTCAGAAGTTTCTTTTTCCTGGCGTTTTGTAACTGGGTGACTTGGTCGGGCACTAGGGACATGGACGGAGCACTGGGTGTCAGGTTACACCAGGGCGGGGCAGGAGGAGGGGCTGTGGTCTCAGGGGGGCTTCCTGTCCCAGGCTCTCAGTTCGGGTCCTGTCTCTGCTCCCCTGCCACATCCTCTGTCGGGTGTGTGGGCCCTGAGGACTTTTCCTCGGATGTGAGTCTCCCCCCCACTCCCCCCACCCCAGCCCCAAGCCTGCTGCAGGCTGCCATATGGACTCCGCACTCCAGCCCCCAGAGAGAGCCCCCGAAGCCCACACCTCAGCAGCCTCCAGCATCTCCCAAGAGTCCCGGAAACCAGGAGCCAGCTGTGGTGGGAGAAAGGAGGATCCGGGCCACTTGGCAGCTGCTGGGAGCACAGGGCCAGCATTCCTGAGCGCCCCACCCTTCCTCCCTCCCTCCTGCCCCATCATGTCACCTAAGGCCCAGGATCTTAAGGGGAAGATGTAAGGGTTAAATTGTAGTGCAGGGCGAACGTGTAGCTTGAGAGATAACAGCTTTGTGTTGACACTGAAGGTTAAGAGATAACAGCCTTGCTTTACTCTTGTAAATTAGGCTTCACCAATTAAGGAAACAAAAGTTCAAAGAAAAGAGCTTCAGAAGCAGGGTCAAGGAGATCCACTGGTTGCAACTTAAAGGCAGAAAGTCTAAAATAATCACCTCATCCGGGAACTGTTTCTAACTCATCTGGGAACTATTTCTTTGATCTGTTCCCAGGTGATGATCAAACGATGTGATCGGCTATAAAAACTCTGTACCCCGGCTGTTGGGGGCCACACTCTGATCAAAAGTGTTGGTCGCGATCAGTCGACCTTGCCTCTCATTGCAATAAACTTTGTTGTGACTGTCACTGGTGCCCATAGCATTCTGTTTCAGGAGTCGTGTGGATGCAACAAAGGGTGGAGAGAAAACACACAGAGAGCCGACTCCTCAAGGGGCTTGCCCCACTGCTGGTCCTTCTTGAACTTACACACTTTCCGCTTCCGCCTCAATCCACCCCCACGGAAAGATGGGGTCATCAGAGAAAGAGAAATGTCTTACCTGAGGTAAAGCAATTCCTGTAACTTGGCTGCTTGATGGCCACACTGTCCCCCTCCCCCCACCTCCAATCCTGGCTCAATGCCACTGAGCCACCAGTGCCCCTTCTCTGCTCTCTGTGGCCTCAGTCCAGGCCCATCCCCTGTTTCCTCTGGAGCTTCCAAGGCCATCAGTGCCTCCTCCCTGTCCTGTCGTGTGACCACACTTGGCGGCCCTGTTGTCCTCACTGCCCTACTGGTGGTCCCCGACCCAGGTTGGCTCCCACCCCTCTGCCGGCTTCGAGTCTGGCCTCACTGTGGCCACAGAGTGAGTTCCAGTGCAGAGCTGCAGTATCTATAAAACACACGTCCTTTTGAAGCCTTGGTGAGAAAAAAACTATTTATGAGATATCATGTATTTCATTGATAGCATTTTATATTGGTCATATGTTGAGATATTTTAGATTTATTGCTTCAAATAAAATAGATCATTAAAATAACTCTTACGCAGGGGCACCTAGATGGCTCAGTCGGTTAAGCGTCCGACTTGGGCACAGGTCATGATCTCCTGGATCATGAGTTCGAGCCCCGTGTCGGGCTCTGTGCTGACAGCTCAGAGCCTGGAGGCTGCTTCGGATTCTGTGTCTCCCTCTCTCTCTGCCCCTCCCCTGCTCGCACTCGCTCTCTCTCTCTCTTTCTCTCTCAAAAATAAATAAACATTAGGGGCACCTGGGTGGCTCAGTTGGTTAAGCGTCCGACTTCGGCTCAGGTCACGATCTCACGGTTTGTGGGTTCGAGCCCCGCGTCGGCCTCTGTGCTGACAGCTCAGAGCCTGGAGCCTGCTTCGGATTCTGTGTCTCCCTCTTTCCCTGTCCCTCCCCCACTCACACTCTGTCTCTCTCTCAAAAATAAATACACATTGGAAAAAAACTCACTCATTTCCTTTTGCTTTTTTATCTATTTTTATTTTTTTTAATGTTTTATTTATTTTTGAGAGAGAGAGAGAGAGAGAAACGGGGTGTTACGGAACCAGGCTGGAACACTGGCGGAAAAACCAAGCGGCGCTCAGAGATATCTGGGTGGATCGGAGATTTATTTAACACTGGCGGGCTCAGAGGAGACCATTTCTCCAAAGATCTGAACCCCAAATGCAGATGGGCAGGGTAATTTATAGCGTCATCTTCCACATTCGTGGCGGCTTTCACACGCGCGGCAAACAGGGCAGGAAGAACCCGGAAGAGGAGTCTCTAAGCTGGGAACTGGAGCTTGTTTTAGTCCCTTCAGCTCTCTTATGGTGCAGAACTTTACTTATTTTCCCAACACGGGGAGGGGCAGAGAGAGAGGGAGACACAGAATCCAAAGCAGTTTCCAGGCTCCAAGCGGTCAGCACAAAGCCTGACGCAGGGCCCTAACTCATGAACCATGAGATCATACCTGAACCGAAGTTGGATGCTTAACCGACTGAGCCACCCAGGCGCCCCTCCTTTTGCTTTTTTAAAATGCGGTTACTGGAATATTTAAAATTGGGTTTGTGGAAAATAAATTCAAAATGAATTAAAGACTTAAGTGTGAGACAGGGAATCATTAGAATCCTAGAGGAGAACACAGGTGGTAACCTCTTTGACCTTGGCCACAGCAACTTCTTTCTAGAGATGTCTCCTGAGACAAGGAAAACAAAAGCAAAAATAAACTATTGGGACCTCTTCAAGATAACAAGCTTCTGCACAGTCAAGGAAACAATCCACAAAACTAAAACACAGCCTACGGAATGGGAGAAGATATTTGCAAATGACATGTCTGATAAAGGGTTAGTAACAAAAATCTATAAAGAACTTATCGAACTCAACACCCAAAACACAAATAATCCAGTGAAGAAATGGGCAGAAGACATGAATAGACATTTTTACCAAGAAGACATCCAGATGGCCAACAGACACATGAAAACATGCTCAACATCACTCAGCTCAGAGAAATACAAATGAAAACCACAATGAGATACCACCTCACACCTGTCAGAATGGCTAACACTAACAACACAGGAAACAACACGTGTTGGTGAGGACGTGGAGAAAGGGGAACCTCTTGCACTGTTGGTGGGAATGCAAGCTGGTACAGCTGCTCTGGAGAACAGCGTGGAGGCTTCTCAAAAAACGAAAAACAGAACTACCCTACGGCCCAGCAATTGCACTACTAGGTATTTATTCAAAGTTTACAAAACCACTAACTCAAAGGGATACGTGCCCCACGCCCCCGTGTTGATAACAGCCGAAGTATGGAAAGAGCCCAAATATCCATCCGCTGACGAATGGGTGAAGAAGATGTGTGTATATACAATGGAATATTACTCAGCCATAAAAAAGAAAGAAGCTTTGCCATTTGCAATGACACGGATGGAGCTAGAGTATTATTCTAAGGGAAGTAAGTCAGTCAGACAAAGACAAGTATCATATGATTTCACTCAGATGTGGAATTTAAGAAACAAAACAAATGGGCAGAGGGGGGAAAAGAGAGAGGGGCAAACCAAGAAACGGTCTCTTAAATACGGAGAACACACTGATGGTCACCAGAGGGGAGGTGGGCGGGGGATGGGCTAGACAGGTGGCGGGGATTATGGAGGGCACTTGGATGAGCACCGGGTGATGTATGGAAGTGTTGAATCACTACATTGTGCACCTGAAACTGACATGAAACTGTATGTTAACTAATTGGAATTTAAATAACAACTTTAAACAATAAAATGGGTTTGTGGCCTACACCCTACCAAAGTCACGCCGTGGACGGTCTATTGGTGGCAGATAAGAGGACGTGGTCCTGGCAAGGGGTCACCAGGCCAGGTACCAAGAGGAGGGCATTTGGGAGAGACTCACACTTTTCTGCTCTCATGCGTCTTTCACGGATGGGCCAGAGTCTCTCCCCGCATCTGACTCTAGCCCAGGGCAGAGAGGTCACACAGCTGCCCATCCGCCCCCCAGTCCTGGCAGCAACTTGTCAGATTGCTTTGGAAGCTTGCTCACAACAGGACGTGCTCTTCCTATTTAAAGTCTTGGGAATTTTGCAAGACTTTCTCTAATGAATTTCCAAGAGCAGATAAGCAGAGGGAAATAACAAACCAGTAACAGAAAAATTACCTGACTTTCTAACTGCATAGGAAAAGAAGACTGATATTTCTGCGAACCTACCCAAATGACTACTCTATCAAACCAAATATCTCACATGTGTGGGGTGCAGGAAGACGTCTCTTCTTCCTCTTGTGAAGCCCACATTCTGGAACTTCATGAATTAGCGTTTTAAGGGAAAAGGTCTCTTACTGGCCAAACAAGCAGGGAACAAATAGGGTTTCACTTCACAAAGAAATAAGGAGCAGATGGCATTCGGCCTCCACAAAAGCAATCTGAAATACTCTCCCTCAGTAGGCTCCCGGTCTCCCTGGAGGTGCGGAGTCGAGAATACGGTATCATCCAAAGGCCACAGCCCCGCCCGTCCCCAGCCCGGGCTGCGGTGCTGGCTGCACAAGAGGTGCCTTCCAAAGCTGCGGTTGTGCAGTGCGCCTCAGGGTCAGCTGGACAGGCAGAGCTTGGAGACGAGGCCTGGACAAGCACAGAAGATTGGGACAGACATGACAGAAGACCTGGAGACCAGGGCAGAGGGTGGAGAGTGTTCCTCGGTGAGTTTCAGGGGTGGGGGGCTCTGCTCTCTTGCACACCCTCACACCCGGCCCTGGAGGCTGGGGGTGCTGGTGGTTCGGCCCTCCGGAGCACCCCCCTGTCCCCCGAAACCTGCCAGGTCCTTGGAGCCCCATCAGCTCCACTCTGCAGAGGTCATCTGTGCCAGCCACCAAGACGGCAGCTGTCTTCGCGGTTCACGATGGCAGGAAAGCCCTTCCCCACCCCCCTGGAGTTAGTCGTGACCGGGACTCTGCTGCCAGAGAAACAGGGTTCTAAGTGAAAGGGCGTGTCTTCCAGGCAAGAAGGATGGCGTGCGGTTCACCACGTTTCCGGGGCACTGGGGCGCTCGCGGAAGCAGAAGCTCCACCCTCGGTCCCTGAGGGCAGCACACGGACCCCCTGGCAGTGCAGCCCCACATTTGAGGGGCAGCACGAGCAGGAAACAAAGCTTTCTTTGAAGTCCCTGAGACTTGGGATTGTTCGATGCCGCAGCACAGTCTGGCCCACCCTGACTTACACAGGGACTTGATGCCATCTCGTAAAACTTTGAAAATGCGGCCTTGGCCTCCCGCAACAAAGACACTGTTCTTGGGGCTGGAAAGACTGACCCACGTAAAGCCGTGTGCAGCTTGACTGGGCCGCAGGGCCCGGATGGCAAACCTTGCCCCCTGGGTGTGTGGTGAGTGTATTTCTGGATGCAATTAACACGTGAATCAATGGACCGAGTGAGGCAGGAGCCCCCACCCCCCACCTGCTCCGGTGTCGGGGCAGGGTTGGGGGGGTGCTCCTCCAATGTGTTGGAGGCCTGACTAGAACACGAATGTGGAGTAAGGGAGAATTCACACTGCCCGCCTCGCTCTGAGCTGGGACTTCCGTCTCCTCCTGCCACGGGACTCCAACTCGGGCCGGAGGGCACTCTGGCTCCCGTGGGCCTCCAGCTTGCAGGCGGCAGACGGTGAGCCTTCCGAACCACACGAGCCGACTCCCTGGGTGACTCTATTTCTCTGGGGAACCCAGACTAACACAAGCAGTGAGGAGAGCAGAAGGCGGGTCGCCCGCCCTGTGCTGTTCGGAGGAAGGACTGCAATACAATGATTTATAAGAAATAGATATTTGTCATCAGACGGCCAAATACAGTTCTCAGGCACATCTGGTCTTCATGCACAGCTCCCGAGAAAAGGTGACACAGGGTCTTGTTATTACTGACGGTGCTGCTGGACCCACCCACGGGCGGGACGGTTGGAGCTTTCCATGCCCCCAGAGGTTGAATCAGCAACGGCCAATGACTTAGTCAATCGTGACTATATATTAAAGCCCAAGAGGACAGATTTCTGGTCCTTTTTCTCTTTTCAGACGTCCTCCACACGGGGGACCAGAACTCTCCCACGTGCCACCAAGCTCCACGAGTGCGGACGCTCCTCTGGGAGACTGTTGATTCGTGCCCTCGGTCACACCCTTCAACACACTGGTCACCATAAGGAAGTGCTTCCCTGAGTTCTGTGAGTCGCTCTAGTAAAGTAAAAGAACGTGAGGTGAGGGTTGGAGCCTCCGGTCCGTCAGAATCTCTGGTGACGGCCTGGGGCTTGTGACTGGCATCTGACGTGGGGCCGGGAGCTGTCTTGCAGGACCGATTCCTCAACTGTGGGCTCTGACACTATCTCTGGGCAGACGGTGTCAGAACAGAGTTCTCTGACACCCAGCTGGCGTCCAAGAATTGGTTGGCCCTCTGGGTGGGGGAGCACCCCCCATGTAGGAATTAGGTCCAGGAACCCGGACCGACAGACCAAGAGCCTAAGAAGCGGGCAGCCCCAGGGTAAGACGGGGGACAGCCCTGTGCACCTGCGTCTTTGGCCTCGTGCGCTCAGGACAGGACCGGCTGCTGACTGAGCAGGAACAGAGAAACCGAGAAAGCCCAGACCACCGTTAGAAGAGGCGACAGCTTTTCTACCTTAAGCAGTAAAAGACGAAATGGCAGGCTCCTGAGTTCTAAGGCTGAGCGTTGCTGCGAGAATCCGATCAGCGGTGTGGCCCGGGCACCCGAGCCTCACAAGCCGGACACCTGCAGTCCGGGTTGAGGGCGGAGGGCGATAAAGGGAAGAGACACAGCACAGCTGAGCACCAGGAAAGAGGGAGCTAACGGTGTGACTCTTGGCACATGAACCTGACTGAAATTAAACCGACATCTTAAAAGTTGATTACATACATGGGGACTTCTATCGCCCCGAGGAAGCTGTGACCCCAGTTGCCCAGCACCCTGCTTTGAGAGAGTGCGGACGAGGGGTGTGGGAGCCCCTCCCGGGGGCATCCCCTCCTGGGGGCACACTCCAGGTCCAGGCTAGGACCGTGCCCACCTGGGGTCAGGGGTTCTCACCACAGCCACCTGGAGGGATTTCAGAATTCCTGCCCTGGTCCCCCCTCCAACCAGTGCCATCCCTGCTCTTCGGCTGAGTGCCGGGGGTGTGGAGGTGACTGGTTCATCTTTTCAGTTCTGAGTTCTCCCACTTGAGAGGAGACACATCTGGGCTGGAAATGGCGACTTTGATCACTTTTGATCTTCATAAAACTGGAGACTTCGGGGGCGCCTGGGTGGCTCGTCGGTTAAGCGGCCGACTTCGGCTCGGGTCACCATCTCATGGTCCGTGGGTTCGAGCCCCGCGTCGGGCTCTGTGCTGACAGCTCAGAGCCTGGAGCCTGTTTCAGATTCTGTGTCTCCCTCTCTCTCTGCTCCTCCCCTGTTCATGCTCTGTCTCTCTCTGTCTCAAAAATAAATAAACGTTAAAAAAAATTTTTTTTCTTTAAAATTAAAAAAATAAAATAAATAAAATAAAATTAAAAAAAAACTGGAGACTTCGGGATGATGCTGTCAGAATGTGATGGTCCTTAGTCCTGTCCGCCAAACGCCTCTGGCTCTCCTGGGCTGGGGTAGGGTTGTATCTCCCCCTCCCCTGGAATCCGGGCTGTGACTCCTTGGGTTCCCTTCCTCCTGCCCCAGTGACCGCGGAGACACATGTCGAGGTCCCTGCGTGACTGTGCAAGAGTGC
This sequence comes from Panthera uncia, assembly GCF_023721935.1. Lineage (NCBI taxonomy): Eukaryota > Metazoa > Chordata > Mammalia > Carnivora > Felidae > Panthera > Panthera uncia. Next base: position 39,971,864 of record NW_026057579.1, read on the forward strand.
GAGGGCTGGACGGAGGTCCTCCAGGCTGTGTGCCGCACAGCCTCGCACAGCCGACCCTAACTGAGGCACCTGCCTTGGGGTGGCCGTCGGCAGCCCTCAGATTCTCTCCTGTTCCTTGGAGATTTTAGTCTTGGCCTCACATGGTCCCCAGATCTTTTCCAGGCAGAATTTGGGGACTTCAGAAACACCGTCTGTGACGAATCTGCCCTGAGATACCGAATCCGGGCTCTTGGGTGCACACACTGTTAACTTTTCTCACTGTGACATTTAGCAAATATTCAGCAAAGTGCATAAAACATAAAAGTGGGGGCGCCTGGGTGGCTCAATCGGTTGAGCGTCCGACTCCGGCTCAGGTCATGATCTCACGGCTTGTGAGTTCAAGCCCCGCGTCGGGCTCTGTGCTGACAGCTCGAGGAGCCTGCAGCCTGCTTCGAATTCTGTGTCTCCCTCTCTCTCTGCCCCTCCCCTGCTCATACTCTGCCTCTCTCTGTCTCTCAAAAATAAATATACGTTAAAAAAATTTTTTTGTTTAAAAAAATAAATAAAACATAAAAGTGCACCTAACGAGCTGCCGGACTGTGGTGCCCATCCAACTACGGCCCAAGTGAAAACCACTGATGCCCCAGCAGGCACCTGACCCCTGCGGCAACCTCCCCGCCTTCCCGCCAGGGTCACCGCTCTCCGGACTTTATGGTGAACCCGTTCTTGCTTTTCATCCAAGTTCTAGCCCCCAAGTGTGGGTTACACTGAACCTAAGTGAGCTCAGGATAACCCCAAACACTGTGCTTTAATTTTGCTCATTTGGACTCGTGTGAATGAACCCTTGCTGAACCTCCCTTCACCGGTTGTTACAGCCGCGAGCCTCGCCCATGTGTGGCTGTCGGCCATTTCTTTTAATTTCCATGTCGTGCTCCATGATCTAAATAAGCCACAGCTTGTCTGCTCTCCTGTGGATGGCCAGTGGTGCTGGCGGCCGTGGCTGTGTATTTGTGTTCAAGTGCCTTTCTGCACGTGGATCCGCGTTTCCATGGTATGTGTGGCAGGTCAAGGGATATAAATGTCTCCCACTTCAGTGGACCAGGCCACGTTGTTTTCCACGGTGGCTGCTGCGACACACATTCCCACAGCTGGCCCTGGGGGTCCCTGGACCCTCCCAGTTCTACAACAGTAGCCACTCAGGGCGTCGTGAAGCGATATCTCTTTGTGGCTTTAATTTGTGTGTCCCCCATGATGCATCAGGTTGTAGCAAGTATCTATATGCAATAAGGTTGCATAATACATGGCCACAAAACCTCAGTGGTATACACCAATATACGTCTGTTCTTACTCAAGGGTCTGTGAGATCTCAGGACTCCGGACTGGCCTAGACTAGCCTCCCTTGGCCTTGCCTGGGCTCCCCCGTCACTCTGGTCAGCTGCAGGTGGGAGGGGACAGCTCCTCTCTCACAGGATTTTTGTAAAGTAGGCTCTACACCCAACATGGGCTTGAACTCACAACTCTTAGGTCAAGGGTCTCGTGCTCTACTGACTGAGCCGGCCGGGCGCCCCAGCACGGGCTTGTTCTTACGGCCAGGTCAGGGTCCCCACAGAAGTCTTGGCACTGGCCTACCTCATGCCGTGTTGTGTTAACCACAGCGCGTGGGGAAGGCCGTGGCTGCAGTGACCCCCAGCCTGTTGGGGGAGGGGGGTGGAGACTTGGGGCACGGGCTGCAAGCCACCTACCAAAGAAGCTTGGCCACTTTACGTGTGCTCCGTGGCCAGCTGCTATAGAGACACAGGCAACTGTCCGTGGACTTTGTACCCAGAACCTTCCCCAGACTCTTGCTAATTCTCACGGTATCTCTGCGTTGTGTGGTATTTATTAGTTCATTATTTTGTGTCTTCCTTTGAAAGCTTGAATTTTCCCACACTCTTCCTATTTACTTTAGTGGTTACTTCATAAATGATGACATAACTCTGGTTTCTCAGAATCTGACGCCATAAGGTGTTTTTATCTGCTGGACACACGAGGACCTTGGGATCTCTCAGTCCCACTGACCTCCTTCCAGATTATGCGTCGTTGTTGTGCTTTTTTTTTTATTTTCTAACATACCAAGATGTGTCCTTGTTTGGTGTGACGGATACTGAGTCTGCATGGACACACACTTCGTGTCCCTGCCCTTCACCAGGCCCTCGGTGTTTTCCATCCAGACTGGTTTCCTTCTGGGTGAACAGCTCCCTTAGTGGGAGCTGGTGACCAAAGCCCCTTGACGTCTGTTTTCTGGAAAGTATCTTCATTTCGCCTTCTTTCTTGAGTATTTGTAGTTGGCGTAGAGTTTCAGATTGGCACTGAGGATGCCGTTTCACGGCCTTCTTTCCCAGCTGTCACTGATATTATAAAATCAGCTACAGTGTAAGTTTTACCCCTTATTTGAAAATCTGTTTTTATCAGGCTGCTTAAAATTTTATGTCTTCGGTTTTCTGCAGTTTTGCTATGATGTTTTGAGGTGTGGCTTCGTTTCTATTTATCCTGGGAGAGACTTGAGTTTTTTAAATCTGGGGTTGACTGTCTTCCCCAGTTTTGGAAAGTTCTCAGCCATTAATTATTCGAACATGGATTCCCCGCCCCCCTGTTCTCCAGTCCTCCTTCTCCTGAAACTCCAATGAAACACACGTGGGAAGCTCTCACTCTGTCCTCAATATCTCTTACACACCCATTGTGTTTCTTGCACATCGTGTCTGTGCTTCTGTCTGGATGGTCTCTTCTTCCGTCTTCTTGAGGCGAGGCCCTTGAACCTGCAGTATTCACCCCAACAAGCTCCCCGGGACTCATGCGACCCAAGAGCAACAAACCCACCCACTGAGTTCTTAATTCTGGTTACTGAATCTTCCCATTCTAGAACTTCTGATTAGTTCTTTGCAGATTTGCAACATCACTTTCTATGGTTCTCCATTCCCTGCTAATGTGTTTCAGTTCACCTTTTGTCCCCGGGAGCTCGGTGAGCTCGCCGTCTAGAAGTCCAGCACCCAGAGTTTCCGTTGTCTTTTCCTGCTGACCCTCGGCCGTGTTTTCTGGTCTCCCTGGGCGCTCCATGCAGAGCTGATTTTAGGCCTGGGATGATTACCTGCCCCCCCCCCCCACCACCCAGAGAGGGTCCTGATGACCCTGGAAAGCACCTGCAGTTACCAAAATCCGATTTCAGAGGTTGTGATTTCTCCATATTTCTGGATCTTCTCTTCAATTGCATCTCCTGTGGGCTCTCTGTCTTTTAGTTCATATTTGTTGTGATGATTCTTCTAACAGGAGTTACTTCTATCGCAGTTTTCATATTTACTACTTACTTCTCCGCTTCTCTTTTCCTTCGTTGTTGATATTCATGGGATGAATCATTCTTATGACTTTTTTAAATGACTTTTTATGTCTTTTTTGACTTTTTATGACAATTTTATGACTTTTACAAAAAGTATATACATATATTTATTCAGCAAATATTTACTGAGCACCTACTTCGTGCCCAGAATTGTGAGCAGTGGACACACACCACGTGTTGGCCGTGGATGGCTGTTCTCCAGACCTGCGCTGCCCTGAGCACAGGGGTCCAGCCGCACTCACTCTTGCGGTGCCTTCTCAGGTCCTGGCTGTCACCCTCCTTCCTGGAGGCGTCGCCCAGAATTTTATTTGGGGTTTATATGGCCAACTCTCCTTCACTTCTGCCCCTTGCTCCTTCCTTTCTGTGGGTGGTTGTTCCCAGGACAGACCTTGCAAAGGCATTCAGTCCACTCACTTCGACGGCTCCCACTCTTCCTGTGTTTTTTTCTCTTTCAGTTCCTCAACCAAGAACATTTTCTATGTCTGTGTTCTACGGCCTCCTGGAAATATCTTTCTTATGCTTTTGCATTGGAATGCCAACTTAGCTGGATGTCAAATTCTAGATTTGTTTCTTTCGATTCTTTAAAATAACACTTCTCATATGGTTTGAGGAGAAATCTGGTATCAATGATTCTTGTTCCCTTACAGGTGATCTGTTCTTTCTCTACGGAACTTTCTCTTTCTGGAAAGTTTGCTTTTGATGCAGGCTGGCCAGGCCCAAGGACCTGGGGGGCCCTCAGGACCGGCTTCGTGCAGGATGGAAATTAAATGTGAGCGGAGAGGAAGGGAGGAAGTGAGAGCAGAGTTTGTTGAAGACAGAGAGCATAGGGGCACCGGTGTGGCTCAGTTGGTTAATCGTCCAACTTTTGGTTTCAGCTCAGGTCATGATCGCACAGTTCGTGAGTTCAAACCCCACATCGGGCTCCATGCTGACAGGGTGGAGGCTGCTTGGGATTTTCTCTCTCTCCTTTCTCTCCCCCTTCCCCCGCTCACACACACACCCACACACCCACACACACACACACTCTCTCTCTCTCTCAAATAAATAAACATAAAATAAAATAAAATAAAATAAACACTTAAAAAAAAAGACAAAGAGTGTAGATATGACAGAGTGTCCAGAAGACTTGGAAAAGAAAAGGAGCGTGAGCGTCTTGGAGTTTGGGGCTGTCATTGAGGGTGGCGGCCTGGCATACAGCCCTCTCAACACTGGGAACCGGGCGAACCAGGGCCAGGGCTCAGGTGTCCTCCATAAGCTGCTTAGGGCCTGGAGTCAGGGGTCTTGGACAATGTTTGTGAGGACATTGCCCGCCCGGCCACTCCTTAGATGTCACCTGCTGTGCTGGAAGACTCCAGAGAAGTCCCTAAGTCCCAGAACTTCTCAAGGACATTCGTTACCTCCACGAGAAGGCGTGTGTAGGGTGGGGGTGCAGGTGCTAGCCAGAACAGAAGTGGGAAAAGGAGCGAGAAAGCGGTTTTTCACGGGGTCTCTTACTGTTCCTGTCTCACGTCGATACTCTAAATTTCATTGGTGTGTGAACCAAGTGTGGTTATTTCTTTGTAGACCTTTAGCCTGAAGCCCTTCGTCTTCCTTTAATTCTGGGACCTTTGGCTTCCTCGTTCCCTCAAGTACTTCTTCGTCTCCATTCTCCTTTTCCTCCGGTCTGGGACTCGTAGCATCGACACGCAGGCTCCCCTGCGTCTCTGTTCTCCCGTGTTTCCTCCAGGAGAGCTCTCCATCGATCTCTCAACACACGAATCTGCCCCTCAGCTGGGCCCACCGCCTGTTTCCAGTTCCGGTCATCAAAACAGGGACAAAAGCCAGCACTTCCAGAGCACTGAGTCTATACCAAGCACTGTGCTGGATGCCTCACATACGTTAACAAATTTAACCCTCATAACAGCCCAGTGAGATAAGTGTTGTTATCGTCCTCATTTTAGAAGAGGAAGTGAAGCACAGAGAAGTTAGGTAACCTGTCCAATGTCACACAGCTGGGAAGCAGCAGGGCAGGGATTGGCACCAAGGCACCGGGGTCTGAACTCAGCCACTCTGCTGCCTTGTTCATTCTCCGTTTTGTATTACTTCTTTCAACACGCCTAACATCGATTTTCTTTCCTAACTTTTTGTTTTGAAGCAATTTGATTTATGGGGAAAAAAATGCAAGAATAGTAGAGTTTCTCAACCTCCTTCACCCACATCGCCCTGTTGGCAGCATCTCGGGTAACCATAGTACCTTGATCAAGACCAGGAAATGAACACTGTTGTAACACTACTAACCAAACGAAAGACTTTATTCAAAGTCCACACGCTTCTTCACTAAGGTCCTTTTTCTGTCCCGGGGTACCGTGTTGCACTGAATGACCAGCTCCTCTGTCCTTCCTTGTTTTTCATGATCCAAATACATTTGTAGGGTGACCCCCAGTTGCCGGAGACCAGCTCCAGCAACCAGGGGCTCCCTAAGGAAGAACGGCGTCGGTGAAAATAAAACAAAACTAAAATAAAAAACTAGAAAATACAAAACTAAAATAAAAACGAAAACTAAAATAAAAAACTAAAATAAAAACAAAAAATAAAAATGGACACAGACAACAGCAGTGTGTTGAACTGGCCGATATATTGCAGTAAACGTGGCCTTATATATGCTAGTGATTTCCTTGTAGCATACGTCATCGGTGTTTTTCTAACGTTACCTGATTTTGACAATGTTCCTATGTGTAAACAACCTTTAAGAAATAACATGGTGATTTTCCCCTAACTTTTCCGCATACCCTTTGATTATAGATTAATTTCTTACATTATTCCATTATACATCTGCGTTTATCTGTAATCTACAAAGCATTTGCTTTGCTGTTCTCGTGAAAGGCCCTCCATTTCTCAACACCTCAAGTGGAACAGTTACAGGGACATGACCTCCTGACCACATGAGGCCAGAAGAACAATGTGTTTGCCTCCGTCTGAGGTGCCAGAAAGGGGCTGAAAAAGCCTTAGAAACCCATGCCTCATACATTCTCAGAGAGACAATGCACCTAGGAACCAATGAGCCGACTAGGTTCAGTCATCGTCTGGAATGCCTCCTGGGGGCCAAGTGGGCCTAGGGGTTGAAGTCACCTGTGCCCAGAGATACGCTCCTTAGTTGCCAGAGTGAGGCTTTCTATGTCTCTCCTCTACAGGCCCTCTTTGCTGGCAAAGGCGCGAGACTATCCTTCCTGTAAGTAGAGGAGTCTCCCTAGGGGATGGCGAGGGCTAAACGGAAGGCCGGACGATTTCTTGCGGAACCTTATTTTCTTCCCTAACGGTTCTTTTCCCAGGGGGCCTGCCGAGGGCAATTCCCCAACAGACAATACCCCAGGTACTTTAATAAGGCCAAATTACCTCAAAGCGGGAGTACCAGCAGCTTCCCTGTCGGCGGGCCGCCCTGCAGTCACCAATCCGTCCACAGCACGGGCCCTGCCACTCAGGCTGGGATAGCTCGGCTTCCAGCACCCAGTTACTCTGCACAACACTTCTCAACTGGTGTTGTGTGGTTTCTTATGTTTGGGATGAGTGTGTGCATTCTTGGCAACAGTCCTACAGAAATGATGCTGAGATGTTCTCGTCAGACCACGGAGATCACGATACTGATGTTTCACTACTAGCGATGTTGACCTTGACCCCCCGTTAAGGTGGTGTCTGCTGGGTATCTCCATGTAAGGTTACTATATTTCCTATGTATGTAATTAATATGTTGAAGAGATACTTTAAGACCATGAAAATCACATTTCTTCCCAACCCTCACCCACAATTGAAGCATCCACATCCACCGGTGGTTCAGGCCAACAACTCTCATTGCGGGGTGTACTCAGTTGGTGATTTTCTGTTTTCCTCTTTCCTTCTCCATTTACTGATTGGATTTCTGCCGTAAGGATGAGCTTTCCCTAACCTTTCACTTGTTGATTTAATCGAGTACCTATCTAGGTGAGGATGTACAGATATAGATTTTATTCTCTGGCTTACAATTCAATATTTTTATTGTGTTTTTGCTGAAATTACTCAGCTTTTGCTGTCAGGAGCTCCTTCAGGCTGGCACCTGTTTTCTTCCAACAGCCCCTCTTTGGTTTTGTCTGTGGCTTGGGGCACTCCTTCTCGCCTGCCCTTCAATCAGCCATTTCTCCAGGATCCCTGGTTCCTTCGGGAGGATGGTTCCATCCCTGGTCTTGGGAACCAAAAAGTCCCCATCCTGCCCCAGCTGCTCTGTTTTCAAATGGATTATCTCCTGAGAGAAGTGGATTGATAAAAGGACCAAAAGTCGGGAGGGAGGCCACCTGCCTGACTGGACTTGTGGCCAGAGCTGAGCGCTTGGAAAGGACTTTGGAACAAGACTGAAAACAGAAGTCCATCCAACTTTCAGCCCTACAGCTGCAGCAGCTCCAAGGCCAGAAACCCCAACAACACCTGTGCCTCCCAGGGCGCCTTCTGGGGCTCCACCGTCAAAATGCTGGCCCAGAAATCGATGTCTGCTTGGTAATCAGCTGGGACGCTGGAAAACAGATCCTCAAAGGGTTTCTGAAAACATTTCAACACCAACACCAACTCCTACTTTTGAAGGAGGGCCCCTGCCCAAGCCGTGTAGAGCAAGGCCAACAGGCCCACAGCCACCACTGAGCTCAAAGCACACAGGCTCATTAAGTGACCATCAGCCCTATTACATCGGACCCATTACAGCCAAGCACAGTTCTTAAGATTACCATACAAGGGAGCATTCCATAGGCCCTCACAGTCCTTCACTCTGCCCCTATAACTATGTCTAGGCCATGTCTTTGAAATATAAACCTCAAGGAGATCATTATTATCAGAAGGGGAACAAAAGGAGGAAACTTTATTTGGAACTTGGGCAAATTAAAAATGTTAAGTGTTTTTTCCAAAATATTAATAAAAGGCTTTAGCCATCTGAGCAGGTGACCATAACTTATTCCATCTGCCAGAAACACAATTTGCATAAAAAATGTATTATAGCCAGTGAGTTTTGTATTACTGTACCTGATCGATGGCTACGATTTTGGAATGGAGGGGCGCTCAGGTGGCTCAGTCTGTTAAGTGTCTGATTCTTGATTTGGGCTCAGGTCATGATCTCACAGTTCATGAGACGGAGCCTCATGTCGGGCTCTGCGCTGACAGTGTGGAGCTGGTTTGGGATTCTCTCTCTCCCTCTCTCTCTCTCTCTCACTCAAAATAAATAAATAAGCGATAAGATGAGAAAAGATGAGATGAGATGAGATGAGATGAGATGAGACGAGACAAGATAAGAAACTTTCGGAACGGAAGCTGTCAAGTCCTGTATGTATCTGTCTTTATACGTGTATGTTGCAGTTGCCTGGTATTTTTTTACCTCTAGATGATATCGCCAAGATTAATTTAAAAGAGATCTATTTAATTGGCTTAAAGAAAATTAAGTACTTATATAAATTAAGTATTCCTAAAATTCTCAGGTATATAATAGAAACTAACCCAAACGCTTTTCAGGTTCATGATCTGGAAAAATACTCAGTAGTGAAGCTAACTGAAGTTTGTTGGAGGCTGGCTGGTCCCGTGGACCCAGAGGGGGTCCACGGGACCAGCCAGGAGGGTCTTCGGCCTCTCTCAGGATGGAAATTAAACATGAGCCAAGAGGAAGTGAGAGCACAGTTTATTAAAGACACAAAAGAGTCTGGAAGACTCAGAAAGGAGAGGAGAGGGAGTCTCACCTTTGCTTGGGGCCTGGGGCACATGTCTTCTCAGTAACCCAGGAACAAAGATGAGCATCTAGGCATACTCCATAAGTCACTGGTGCCCTGGAGCCAGGGCTCCGGGTGCGTCGGTGGTCTTGGGAGAACGTTCCTGACACCTGCCCGGTCCCTCCTTGAGTGTTACCTGTTGTGCTGGAAGACTCCAAGGAGGTCACTACCTCCCTGACCTTCACGAGGATGTACGTTACCTGTACGAGAAGTCGTGTGTAGGGCCGGGGTACAGGTCCTAGAAGGAATAAAAGGGGGAAAGGGAGCAAAAATGAAGTTTTTCATGGGGTCCCTTCAGCTCCCCTGTGTCAGACATGTCTTCTGAACGATCAGCACTGAACGTGATGTAGACACACAACTTTCACTCCACCTGGGCTCGTTGGTCCCTAAGTGCAGGGAAGCTCTGTTACATTTGTCAGCAAGAAAAATAACTCAGGATGATGAAATTTTTGTAGGTAATCTGAACATAATTGTTGAGAACCCATGGATTAAATAGATGTAAGCGGGATAAAAGTTTTAAATAATTTCCCCAAAGCTTTTGGTAACCGGAAACCTTAAAGTTTTGCTAAGTTAAGTTAAATGATGGATAGTGACTGAATATCTAGATCATTTCCAAATAAAATAAAATATTGAAACGTTAGTTACTGAATATAGGTTTGTCCAATTTGGGTTCCTGTTACAGAGAATCTAACGATATTGGGTCTGTTAGTGCGTGTGTTTGCGCCACACTGGAAATAACACCAATGCAGGACTGTCCTCTTGAAAACATGCCCACAAACTCGCCCATCTGCAGAACCCTCGCGTCGCAATCGCTGGTTCCTTGTTTTCACCAAAAATTAGGGCTCCTAAGGGTTCAACATTCTAATTAACATCTGTGATTAAAACTGCTACAAATAAGGGAAACATCTCCATATGCAGGGAAAGTGGGATGTGCATTTTTGGTAAAAGAACACATGAGGAGGGGCGCCTGGGGAGCTCAGCCAGCTGAGTGCCTGACTTCGGCTCAGGTCGTGGTCTCACGGTTCATGGGTTTAACCCCCACAGGCTCTGTGCTGACAGTGTGGAGCCTGCTTGGGATTCTCTGTCTCCCTCCCTCTCCCTCTGCCCCTCCGCAGCCCCAACGCTCTCTCTCTCAAAGATAAATAAATAAATATTTAAAAATAATGATAATAATAAGTGAAATGGACAGAAAGTTGTAAAAGGTCTGTTGAAAAGGAATTTTGCGAGAGGAATTTTATGTGTGATGAACTGGAAGAGATTGAATGACTTTGTCCTCAGGGTTTGAAAAACAGCTTTAAGATCCATAGTATACTTCTGTAATTATGTAAACCTGGGACATAATTTTCTTTCATCTGCCAAAAGGCATCAGTCTGCTCCTCATAAGAGATTGTGAAATGGTTCCCTCTAATTTTCCAAATTATTTGCAGAGAAAACAAGGATTCTATCTTTTGCCAAAATAATGTCCTATGTGTCAGCCCTTTGCTCACTAGAGGAGACCTAGTCCTCTGGATATTGAGAGGGCTAAGTCTTGGGGCACCTGGGTGGCTCAGTCGGTTGGGCGTCTGACTTTGGTTCGGGTCATGATTTCACGGTTCATGAGTTCAAGCCCCGTGACAGGCTCTGCCGACAGCTCGGAGCCTCGAGCCTGCTTTGGATTCTGGGTCTCCCTCTCTCTCTGCGCCTCCCCTGCTCATGCTCTATTTCTCAAAACTTTTTCAACGTTAAGGGAGCTAAGTCTTGCTCAGGACCACGGAAGCTTCTGTGCTTGCCTGCGAAGCCTTACTCACTTTGGTTAGAGGGACAGCTAAATACTGTTTCACAGCGACCTGTGATTTTATTTGATTGTTTGAAGATCTTTTGATCTTTTTGACAAACTTTCCCAAATGCAAATTCTACGTGATGTCTTTTCGACCTTGAACTAACTTTGAGTTTTACCAGAGGGTCCCGGAAATATCTTAAGATGTGTTTTCTTTCCTTATAAAAGGGAGATCTTAAACTGATTCAGCTCATCTGATACGTTAAAATCCACAGGAAGCATTGTCAAATAAATCCTAAACCTTCTTTACGTTATGTCTGTGTAGGTACACGTTACAAATGTTCCAGAAATTATGTGAAATTTCTGGAAACCTGACCTGTCCCGATTTAATGCCATCAGTCATAATTTTAAAATGTTATGTCACAGAAATAGGCCCCCTTGTCAGCTCCACCACAGCGAGCTCCCGCCAGATATTACCAATGGGCGTTTAAGCCGTTCATCACCTGCAGACAGCTGCTGCTTTACTGCCATGCTTTTGCAACCGCAGGATCTAGAAGAAAGTCACAGAACAGACTCTGGCAAGTGCTCTGGAGTACGTGTCCCTGAGGACTCCAGGATCGCACGGCTGAACTGGCTTTCAGCACACTATTTCTCTGGAGCTACCTATGATTATAGCAATTCAGCAAAATCTTTGTGAACAAAGCTAAAACAGTGACTTTTTCTCCCTACGCAATCCCTCCAGAATTCAGACACTCTCGACTACTTTTCCTTGTGGCAATACACGTGCTTAGTTGCATACGTGCAATAGCTCTCTGTTGTCCTTGTAGACGTCCCGCTGCCTCCGTGGCTAAGGTCCTACTGGAAAGGGTCATTCCTTCCTGCCCCCGCCCGTTGAACTTGGTTCCCAGGGAGCCCACTCTGCTAGTTGGATTCTCTGACCAGTTTGTGCTGCTTGTTCACCCTTACAACACCCTCACTGTGCACACCACCCTCATCCTCAGGGCTAATCAAACACACTAATGACACCATTTAGACTCAGTTGGCAAAATTCATAGAGAGCCTCCAAATATCCTGGCCAGAGGCACGATCACTAGTCCTGAATGTCAGGGTTATCCCTTTTGGAACTCAGAGTCTCTCACCCTTTGAGATACCCCAGGACACCCAGTGCACCTGGTTCCTGCTTCTTCAGACCCACAGCTAATAAAGGGGGATATGCTTTAACATTGGACGGTCTCAATTGCTTCTATTAGAAATAACCATGTTTTTTTTTAATGTTTGTTTATTTTTGACAGACAGAGAGACAGAGCATGAGCAGGGGAGGGGGAGAGAGAGAGAGAGAGAGAGAGAGAGACCCAGAATCCAAAGCAGGCTCCAGGCTCCAAGCTGTCAGCACAGAGCCCGACGCAGGGCTCGAACTCACAGACCGTGAGATCATGAGCTGAGCCGAAGTCGGATGCTCAACCGACTGAGCCACCCAGACGCCCCAAAATAATCATGTTTTGAGAGAGCAATCTTTTTACAGAGATGAAGACCTTAAGCCTCACATCTTACAACCCAGAGATTCTTCTACCAGAAAACACACCTGCTAGAAGACTCTCCAACCTCACTGGAAAGGCCCCTGTCAGGCACCACCTGCCAAATGCCAGGCAATAGACCCCCCGGGCCCACATGACGCACCGAAGACAGCACCGAACCCCGACTGGCCCTGCACACCACCTGGTGGGCTGCCAGTGAAGACTTCCCGGATTTGAAGCAGGCAACACCTCATGACACGCTTCCCCCAGGTGACCCACCAGGCCTGTGTACCCTTTCTTGCTTTGGCTCCTTGTTTTATTTTCTCTCTCTTTTGGGGGCAAGACAGGGCTCCTATCCACATTTCCTAATCTATTACAAAAAGGGAAAACCTTTCTTACTGGTGGATCTGTCACCAGAAACTCCTATGTGTTCACAAAGTCTGAGGCCTCTTGTTCTCACTTGCAACTAATTCCTCTTTAGTCCCAAAGGCCACTGCTGATTATCCACATAAGCCCACGGATGTTCCCTGCAGGCGAGACTAGGCCCAGGAAGACCTGGGACCAGGACACCTTGGTCCAGCTTCGCCCCGATCACAGCCTCGCGGCTCGGCCGAGTCCCTGCGTCTTTGCCCATCAGATAGCTTCCTGATCTAAGTGTGATCTCTCTGCCCACACGCAACAGACATACAAATGAGTTTTCACATCTTTGCAAGGTTTTTAGAAAAGACACCTTTAGGAAGAGATGGCCTCACGGAGTGTCCTCCGGACTCCTCTGACCCATGGCTTGGAAGGATCAATCAGGAAATTGTGGCTAATGAACCTATCAATAACCAGATTGTAGCTGGAGTCCTCGGCGCTCCCCCTCGTTTTGGTTTCGTGTGTGGCGGACAGTGGCATACGAATTTTAAGACAGCTGGCAAGTTGGAGGTCAATAGTTATTAGGCCATTCAACGGTCCCTGCTAACAGCTACAACAAACGAGAAGCTTCCCATTGGCTTACCGCACTTAGGTGGAGGCATACCTGATTCAGTGTTGGCCTCCAGCGGGAGTGTCTTTCTTCCGTGGCTGGAACAGTGCTGACGAACACATGGTCAGAAATCTCTCCCTGACATTGGGAGAACCGGCCAGCTCCACGGCCACAGCAGCGGCAGCCCAGCGGCCAAAGTACTTTTGGACGGCCACATAGCCTCGATCAGGATCTGCTCGATGAGCAAGGTGTTTGTGCGATAGCGAGTTCCATCCGCTGCAGGATGAATGCCTCTTGGAGAAGTGGAAATGCACGGTCAGGGAACAACGGATCTCCCCGACGTTTCGTGGTCTTGATCTATTCAGCTGCCGGCCTTCTGGTCTGGGCCCCTCCTTTAGAATCACCCTGCAAACAGGATTCGTCGCGTTACTTTCAATTCTGCTTTGCATAACTATTTTTGAACTTCGTACCTGCCGCCCATCAAGCCTCTGCAAACAGGGCCGTGGCCGCACCGCACCCGGTCCTAAGGGTCGACCTGCTGCCGGCACGTGCGCTGCCCCTTTGCGGACCTAAGGGCGGTCTGCAGCAGAACTGACCTACTGTCCTGGAGACCTGCAGACCGCAGGCCTCGAGGAGTGAAGGCCCAGACTCTCCCGGAAGAGAAGGCCTGGCCACATTTGGAAACAGCTGCCGCAGACGCCAGCCAGTCTGCCCGGGGTCATGTCCACATACGACTGCGGGCCGGGCACCTGCTTCTCCTGCACCCAGCCCCCCTCCCTCTTCCCACGCCTTCACCTGGACGGGGAAGATGGTCTTTGGGCCTTTAGTCCATCCTCTTCCCAGGTCGCCAGCTTCCTGAATAGAGCAACCTTTCCTTCCACACATCACTTCTCTCTCGAGTGCTCATTGTCAAGCGGTGAGCAGCTGAACCTCACTGAGTTCGGAACCGGTTCTCTGTCCGGTAACAGGGCGACGCTGTCTCAGTGTTTGTGGGGGCAATGTCCATAGACTGCAGGGTCCACAGTCTCCAGCCTGTGCACCCGTCCTCTGACAGGGCACAGGGCTTCCCAACCACCCAGGGATAAAGCCACTAAATGCAGAAAAGTTGATCTGATTAACGACGCTTTCAAGAAAGATCTCGATGGGGTACCTGGGGGGCTCAGTCGGTTGAGCGTCTGACTTCGTCTCAGGTCATGATCTCACAGTTTGTGAGTTTGAGCCCCGCCTTGGGCTCTGTGTTGACAGCTCAGAGCCTGGATCCTGCTTTGGATTCTGTGTCCCTCTTGCTCTCTGCCCCTCCCCCACTCACACTCTCACTCACTCTCTCTCGAAAATAAAATGAAAACGTTAAAAAAATTTAAAAAAAGAAAGAGCTTGATCAAAAGGGAGAAATGTTAAATAAAGGAAACCTCATTTTTTGTGTGTGATACTGATTTTTTGAATTTAATTTTTTTTAAATTTACATCCAGGTTAGCATACAGTGCAACAATGATTTCCGGGGTAGATTCCTTTAGCCCATCCCCCCTCCCACAACCCCTCCAGTAACCCTCAGTTTGTTCTCATTATTTATGAGTCTCTTCTGTTTTGTCCCCCTCCCTGTTTTTATATTCTTTTTGTTTCCCTTCTCTTATGTTCATCTGTTTTGTCTCTTAAAGTCCTCATATGAGTGAAGTCATGTGATTTTTGTCTTTCTCTGACTGACTAATTTCACTTAGCATAATACCCTCCAGTTCCATCCATGTAGTTGCAAATGGCAAGATTTCATTCTTTTTGGTTGCCCAGTAATACTCCATTGTATATATAGACCACATCTTCTTTATCCATTCATCCGTCGATGGACATTTGGGCTCTTTCCATACTTTGGCTATTGTCGATAGCGTTGCTATAAACATCGGGGTGCCTGTGTCCCTTCGAAACAGCACACCTGTATCCCTTGGATAAATGCCTAGTAGTGCGATTGCTTGGTCGTAGGGTAGTTCTATTCTTAGTTTTTTGAGGACCCTCCATACTGTTTTCCAGAGTGGCTGCACCAGCTTTCATTCTCAAAGGAAACCTCATTTAAAATGGAGTCGGTGGCACCTGGATGGCTCCGTCGGTTAAGCGCTGACTTCAGCTCAGGTCATGATCTCGCGGTTCGTGGGTTCGAGCACCGTGTCGGGTTCTGTGTTGACCGCTCAGAGCCTGGAGCCTGCTTTGGATTCTGTGTCTCCCTCTCTCTCTCTGCCCCTCCCCCACTTGTGCTCCGTTTCTCTCTGTCTCTCAAAAATAAACATTAAAAAAATTTTTTTTTAATAAAATGGAGTCAAGGAGCTCAGAAGGGGAGCCGCTCATGCCCACCCCTCGATGCTGCAGCCTGCGAGATGGCACAGGAGGAAGATAATCCTGACAGGAGAGAACGTTTCTCACACCGGGTCTGCGTCTTGCCTTTAGAAAAAGCTGGAAGGTCTCGCTGCGCCCAAAAACTACACACTGACCTCCACCCAGAGCCGCCAGACACTGTGCAACCTGGGGCTCGTGTTCCCCTCCAGTAACCGTCTGCCCACAGCAGCCCTGCCTGATTTGCCCTGAGCCCTGATGGCAGCGGACTTCCCTTCACTCTCAGACCTGCCTGCCACAGGTTCGCCACAGCCCTCATGCCCCAGGTCACAATTCCTCTGCTTTACCAAATAAAGTCCTTTTGCTAAAATAACTGTCTATTTTATTTTTAAGATTGACAAGCGCAAGCCCAATATTCAAATTCGGTTCCTTACAGTCCTTCCCTCCTGCTCAGGGCTCGTATCTTTAATTCTGTTAGTCGTGCTTTCTTTTTGATGCTATGGGTCGATGTCACACACTGACTCAACCGGGTGCTGTTTAAAGTCCCCTCCACTGTGGCCATTCCCTGGGGATCCTCCAGCCCCGTGGCAGCTTCCATCCAACCCCCCCCAATCTGCCAAGGCAGGCGCAGAAGTGGGGGCTCAGGTTGGAGGGGGTGTCCTTCTGGCGTCGGCCTCTCCACACCAGAGAGCTGGGGAACAGCAGAGTCACAGCACACAGTGAGGCCGCACACACGGTGTGGCTTTCCACGACGTCAGCTCCGTTCGGTCCTAAAGCGGGTTCAGGATGCCAAACTCAGTGACATATTCCACCGCGTGCTTAACTTGGCTTCTTTTTTTTTTTTTTTTTTTTGGGACAGAGAGAGACAGAGCATGAACGGGGGAGGGGCAGAGAGAGAGGGAGACACAGAATCGGAAACAGGCTCCAGGCTCCGAGCCATCAGCCCAGAGCCTGACGCGGGGCTCGAACTCACGGACCGCGAGATCGTGACCTGGCTGAAGTCGGACGCTTAACCGACTGCGCCACCCAGGCGCCCCTTAACTTGGCTTCTTATACAGCACATGGAGCAGAACACGTCACACGACACAGAAACACCAAGGGTGGGAAGTCAGTCTGTGGGTGTGAAGCCGAGATCCGGCCACAGTCGGGTCCGGATCAGCTCTCGGCACCCACCGCATGTTACGATCAGGCTGCAGAGGGTCTAGTTCTGTTCGGAGAGCCATGGGGCAGACCCTTCGGCAGCAGCCGCGTCTTTGAAGTGGTCAGACATAGAGGGGTTGTGTCTGAAGAGCCTGACAGTTTGCTGCAAAAACCATTCCTTTTTTAGGGGCACCTGGGTGGCTCAGTGGGTTAAGTGGCCGACTTCAGCTCAGGTCATGAACTCGCAGCCCGTGAGTTCGAGCCCCACGTCGGGCCCTGTGCTGACAGCTCAGAGCCTGGAGTCTGCTTCGGATTCTGTGTCTCCCTCTCTCTGTGCCCCTCCCCCTCTCACACTCTGTGTCTGTCTCTCAAAAATAAAACAAATAAACATTAAAAGAAATTTTTTTTAATTGTTCCTTTTTTAAAGGGATCTAATCAGTCTTGGGCCCCTGCAGACCCCCTCTGGTCCTGCTGGCCGTCAGTTCTGGGGCGTCATCAGCTGGTGCTGGTCTCACAGCTGCGGTGACCTAACTGCTTGCATCACTGTTGGACACAGGCCCCTGCTTGACACGAGTGACTCCATCTTGCTCTCTACAAGCACCTTGCACTGTTTCACCATCTGAACCAAGCGTGGCGTTTTCTTCTCTGTCCCTTTCTCCCTGGGCTGCCCCCAGTCTCTCTGCTCCTGGGGAGCCCCGGGTCTTCCCCCCAGAAGACCTCTGGGAAGCAGCGTGATCTGCTTCTTACTCTGTGTGGGTGCAGGCCTGGTCATGTCAAAATCCTGCTCCTCTGTGCCCTTTTCAAGGAGAGAGACTGTGGGTGTTTGCTGAAGCTGAAAGCTGCCCCCTCCGCTGGACGCCGAGAAACCGGTGCCGCCCTCCCCACCCCTCCTCAGGCCTCCAGAGGGCAGAGCCACAGAGACAAGGGGAAAGACTTCAAAGCAAACACACAAACAACTGTTGCAATGGTTGACGCTGATCCTGGAGCCAACCCAAGTCTCACGGCAGCCGGAAGCCAGTAGACAAAGGTTCCCTGTGTCTGAGCAGGTTCTGAGGGGCAGGAATCCATCCCAGCGGCCAGGGTTTCCACCTCGCCGGCCCCAAGGGGGCCCCTAGCCGGGAAGTCACGTGGGCTGGTAATCAGAAACAGAGCAACAAACTGAAGCAACAGAATCCCTTGTTTTTAGTGACTAAGTTGTTTTTCTCCAAGGACTTCCCCACGTCCTAGTACTTAGAACCTCTTTGGATGTGAACCTAGGAGTCTTAGTTCAATTTCTTTAAGGCTTAGCTTACTGAGGGAAAGGATTAACTCCCAAATGAGAATTTCTCCTGTATACTGGATATTGGAAAATGGTTTACATTCAATTCTGGGCATTTTGAACGCTGTTCTAGAATCTGAGCTTCTTCGTGCTGCCCTTAGGTCTAAAAGCAGAACTTTTGGGGCACCTGGGTAGCTCAGTTGTTCGGCTCTCGATCCCAGGGTCCTGAGTTGGGGACCTGGGTTGGGCTCCACACTGGGCATGAAGCCTACTTAAAAGTAAATAAATAAAAATTAAAAATTAATATTGCAACTTCTGTTTCAATGTTCTGGATAATGACCAGAGGAAACATTTTCTAAAGGCCTGAGGTACAAGGAAAGCCATTTCCATTTCTAAGTCAGCACGGCTGCACGTAAACTGTGTTCAGACCAAAAGCCTGATTTAAGGCCTGCCGTGCGAGCATCGTACACCAGCTTTGGGAATGTGTGGCCTACAGGAAAGCCTTCTTGTCCTGAATGAGATTTTTGGGGTGATGGTGGGGTTCGTGGGGTCTGGAGCCAATGGCCAGGAAAGAATTCTTGAAGACGTCTTTGGTGCAAAAAGGTGATTTTATTAAAGCACGGGGACAGGACCTGGGAGCAGAAAGAGCTGTGTGTATTTGGGAGCTGGGGAGAGTTAAAGTCCAGGGGGAGTTTCCAGTGAGATTTTCATATGCTAAAGACAACTCAGGATCCCGGAGGCCTGGCTATTGTCAGGCTAAGGTGGTTTTTCCCCCTAGCAAAGCATTAGCATTAAGACAGTAGGAAGTTCCTGGAGGAATGTTCTATTCCGCCGGCCTCAAGTGTCGGTCAATGGGCTGCAGGTGATACGGAAATTGAGTTCTATCTGCCATTTCCTTCTGCCTTTGTTCCCCACATCACTTAAGACATCGATCAATGCCCCTGTTCCCTACAATTCTTGATGTTATAACCCGTGATTCCTGCCTGGATGCTGATCAGAAATCTTTCTGAATTTTTACAAGATGTGAGACAGTAGAGAACTCTGTGAAATATCTGTCCCTCCTCCCGAGCACTTCCTTCCTAGTGAAATCTGTCCCTCCTCCGGAGCACTTCCTTCCCTGTGAGGCATGCTTCCTGGACAGCTGGCCTAACCCGGGCTGGATGAAACGCTTTCTTCCCTGCAGAAGATTCTAAAACGCTTGTTCACTTTGTGTCAACAATAACATGGTGAACAATAACTTGGAGGGGGGTGGCAGGAAGGGAACTGGGGCCCAGGATACAATGTAAGTCTAAGGAGCAGACAGCTCTTGCCTAGGTCGGGGGTTTAGGAAGCAAGGGCTCTGACACCAGCAGCCCTGGGAGAGTACCTGCAGGGCTGATTTTGTGGGGAAGGTCTGGGCCCATCCCCAGCAGGGGCAGCCTGGTGGGCCATGGGGTCGGCATCAGGTCTAAGTGGTGGAAGCAGGAGGGGAGGAGAGGTTTTGCCGGAGGGGGGGGGGGGATGGCAGGAAACCCTCCAGAACGAAGGGCCCCCAGCTTATCTCTTTGATGCACAGGGAGAATTCTCCTGCAAGAACCATAAGCATCTGCGATCACACTCACCTTGCAAGCTGGCAAATGAGCCTGCCTGTTTCAGAGGACACACCCCCTGGATCAGTTCACTTCCCCCAGCAAGAGCGGCGGCCAGATGTCACCCACAGAGGGTCTGCAGAGGGCCAGGCCACGCCTGCGCAAAGCCAGGGTGCCCAGAGAGGAGGCCTGGATAGGGGGAGCCTGACTGTCTATACTGGATGCGACCTCTGCCCCAACAGGGACATCAGGAAAGCTACACCGGACCGCAGATAAACCCAGCCTCTGCTCCAGACAGCGACGCTGACTCCACCCTCCAAGCAGGTTCAGGAGGAAAACTTCCAGGAAAGGACAGTCTGGAACCAGGGGACGAGCCACGGGACAGTGCCTACCGGCGCTTCCCCTCCAGGCGGCCCCCCGTCTAGAGCCTCGAGGGCCCCTACCCAAGTCTCACTCCACAGGCAGGTCTAGGGGCCTGCCTCCACCCCACCAGGCAACTCGAGCAAGGAGTGTAAGGTTCGGGACAAGTTTGAGGGAGCCGCCCTCCGGCCGAGGGGGCTCAGAACTGAGGGAAGTGCCCGGGGCCCCACGCACGGCCGCTATTCTAAGCTGGGCTCTCTCTGTGGCTTCAGCCGACTTGCGTCCCTACGCCTGCCTCCCCCTCCCCTCCCCGCCCCGCCCCGCCCCGCCCCGGGTCTTGAGCTTTCAGCGCGTCTCACGAAAGGCTCTGCGGACAGCAGGGCTCATTTGACCCCTGAGCCAGTGCCCCTCACACTTAGTGCCTCAGCCTAGGCCTCCCGGGCTGCCCGTGTCCAGACCCCTCCCGCGCGCCCTGGCAGGAGCCGGCGGCCACCTGGGGGGATCCGAGAGGTGGGGAAGTTCGCTTGCGGTCACCGGGTTCCGACGCGGCAACAGCGCAGCCAGACCAGTCCCCGCCCCGCGAGCCCCGGCCCGGCCCCCGACTCCCCGCACCCCCCGCGCCCCTTTTCCGTCCTCCGCCCCCTCCTGCGGTCTGGAGGGTCCGGATGGCCACCCACCCGGGCTTCCCAGGAACCCTCCGGATAACCTCACCCCAGCCGGCCGCCCCAGGGCACAGGGTCTCATCCCGAGCCGGGTGACCCAGGAAACATGCACACACACCCCCACCCCACCCCCACGCCCCCAGCACACCGCGGGAGCCGCTCCCTCGGACGGTTCCAGGGTCCTCTGCTGCCCGCCGGGTGCACACCCTCAACCCGGGTCGGCACCCATAGCCACCCCTCCCGCAAGAGCAGCGCGGAGGGCCTGACTCCTCGGCCGCGCATGGGCCTGCGACGCCGCCTGGTGGCCGCCTGGGCAAAGCGCGACCGCAGGGAGGCGGCGAGAGGGGCGCGGAGCCGCGGAGAGAGGAGGGTGTCTCCCCCAGAGGACCCGTCACCAGGTTGCTGCCATCGGCCCCTCGATGGCGGCACTGGCTTAACCCGAATTCTGATCCCGATCGGTCCCTATCGCATGTCTGATCAGACTAAAGCACAGATTAGGACACGCTGTAACCAGGGGATGGGGAGGAGAGGCGCTGGACCCAAACCTGAGGGGTTTTGTTTTAACCTGAGGCTGTGGAGTTAGCCCAGTGCAGATGGACACAGACGCACAGGTGTGGCGGCAGGAACACGTGACTGAGAGTGAATAAAAAAATAAGTCCCAAGAGAAATTTTTAAAATAACTTGAACTAAATTAAAAGGAAAACACAACTTACCAAAATGTTTGGGATGCAGCAGTGCTTACAGGGAAATCAATAGAATTAAAAGAAGAAATTAGAAATTAATTAGAAAGAAGAAAGACCTCGTGGCGCCTGGGTGGCTCAGTCACTTAAGTCTCCAACTTCAGCTCAGGTCATGACCTCACAGTTCTTGAGTTCTAGCCCCTGGCATCCGGCTCTGTGCTGACAGCTTGGAGCCTGGAACCTGCTTCAGATTCTGTGTCACCATCTTTCTCTGCCCCTTCCCTGCCTCTCAAAAATAAACATTAAAAAAAATTTTTTTTCAATGTTTTTTATTTATTTTTGGGACACAGAGAGACAGAGCATGAACGGGGGAGGGGCAGAGAGAGAGGGAGACACAGAATCGGAAACAGGCTCCAGGCTCCGAGCCATCAGCCCAGAGCCTGACGCGGGGCTCGAACTCACAGACCGCGAGATGGTGACCTGGCTGAAGTCGGACGCTTAACCGACTGCGCCACCCAGGCGCCCCTAAAAAAATTTTTTAAAAAGCCTTAGGAATCTTAGGAAACTAGAGAAAGCAGCAAAGAGGCCTAAAGCAAACAGAAGGAAAAAAATAATAAAAATTAGAGCAGAAATCAATGAAATTGAAACCAGGAAGCAATAGGGAAAAAAACAATGAAACCAAAAGCTGTTTATATGAGGGACAAAGTCAATAAAATTGATAAACTGCTAGCCAGGCTAATAAAAACTGAAAAGAGAAAACAGATTACTACAATGAGAAATGGAAAAGGAGCCATCACTACAGATCCCACTGACATTAGAGGGATAATAGAGGAATACTATGAACAACTGTATGCTCACAAATTTGATAACTTAGATGAAACGGCCCAATTCCTTGAAAGACACATACTACAAAAACCCACATAAGGAGAAATAGGTAAACTAAATAGGTCTATGTTTATTGATAAAATTAAATCGGTAATTAATAATATTCCAAACAAGAAACCACCAGGCACAGATGGCTTCACTGGTGAATTGTACCAAATATTTGAAGCGAAAAAGATGATACCAATTCTCTGCAATCTTTTCCAGAAAATAGAAACAGAAAGAATCCTTCTCAATTCATTCTGAGTCAGCATTACCCTGACAAAACCACAACCAGGTAGACATGAAAAGAAAAGGAAATTGCAGATCAAATATCTCTTGAGCACAAAAGCAAAAATCCTCAACAAATTATTAGTAAGTCCAATCCAACAATGAATTATACACCACAAAAGAAGTATATTCTAGTAACCAGTGGGATTTATTCTCGGTGTGCAAGGCTGGTTCAATATTTTAAAAATCAACTAGTATAATCTATCATATATGCCGGCTAAGGTAGAAAAATATGATCTTATCAATTGATGTTGAAAAAACATTTGATCAAAAGAGCTTTTTTAAAAAGCATTTTAATCATGGGAATGCAAGCTGGTGCAGCCACTCTGGAAAACAGTATGGAGGTTCCTCAAAAATCTAAAAATAGAACTACCCTATAACCCAACAATTGCACTACTAGGCATTTATCCACAGGACATAGGTGTGATGTTTCGAAGGGACACATGCACCCCCATGTTTATAGCAACACTATCAACAATAGCCAAAGTATGGGAAGAGCCCAAATGTCCATCGATGGATGAATGGATAAAGAAGAGGTGGTATACACACACACACACACACACACACACACACACACACACACAATGGAGTATTACTCGGCAATCAAAAAGAATGAAATCTAGGAGCGCCTGAGTGGCTCAGTTGGTAAAGCATCAGACTTCGGCTCAGGTCATGATCTCATGGTTCATGAGTTTTAGCCCTGCATTGGGCTCTGTGCTAATAGCTCAGAGCCTGGAGCCTGCTTCAGATTCTGTCTCCCTCGCTCTCTGCTCCTCCCCCACTCATGCTCTGTCTCTCTCTCTCTCTCTCTCTGTGTCGAAAATAAAAACATTTAAAAAAAAACAATGAAATCTTGCCATTTGCAGCTACATGGATGGAACTGGAGGGTATTATGCTAGGTGAAATTAGTCAGTCAGAGAAAGACAAAAACCATATTTCATTCATATGAGGACTTTAAGAGACAAAACAGATGAACATGAGGGAAGGGAAACAAAAATAATATAAAAACAGGGAGGGGACAAAACAGAAGAGACTCATAAATATGTAGAACAAACTGAGGGTTACTGGAGGGGGGATGGACTAAATGGGTAAGGGGCACTAAGGAATCTACTCCTGAAATCATTGTTGCACTATATGCTAACTAATTTGGATGTAAATTAAAAAAAATAAAAAAATTAAATTAAAAAAAAAGCATTATAGTCAAATTCATGATTAAAACACTCAACTAATTAGGGGCGCCTGGGTGGCTCAGCTGGTTGAGCATCTGACTTCGGCTCAGGTCATGATCTCACGGTCTGTGAGTTCTAGCCCTTCGTCAGGCTCTGGGCTGACAGCGCAGAGCCTGGAGCCTGTTTCAGATTCTGTGTTTCCCTCTCTCTCTGCCCCTCCCTGCTCGTGCTCTGTCACTTTCTGTCTCAAAAATAAATATATGTTAAAAAAAAAAATTAAACCTCTCAACTAACTAGGAATAGAGGGGGATTTCTTCAACTCGATTAACAATCATCTACCAAAAAATGTACAATTAACAAATTTCTTAATTGTGAGGGACTAGATGCTCTCTCCTTAAAACCAGGAACAAGGCAAGGGTGTCCCCTCTCACCAGGGCCACTAAACAGCATACTGGGAATCTAGGGTGTGAAATAAGACAAGAAAAGTAAATAAAATATGTGCAGATTGGGAAGGAAACAATAAAACTATCTTTTGTTCACAGATGACATAACTGTTTATGTAGGAAACCCAAAGAATTAACAACAAAATTCCTGGAATTAATAAAAAATTGTTGTGAGGTTGCAGGATACAAAGTTAATATACAAAAGTCAATTGCTTTCCTATATATCAGCAATGAACAATGGAAATCTGACATTTAAAACACAATACCAATGGGGAGCCTGGATGGCTCAGTCGGTTGAGCATTTGACTCTTGATTTCAGCTCAGGTCGTGATACCAGGGTCCTCATATAGAGCCCCCAAGTGAGGCTCTGTGCTGAGTGTGGAGCCTGCTTAAGATTCTCTATCCCCCTGCCCTGCTTCCCTGCTTGCTCTTTCTCTTTCTCTCTCCCTAAAATAAAAAAATTTAAAAAAAAAAACACAATACCGTTTACATTAGCCCTGTAAAAAAATGAAACACTTAGGTATAAGCCTAACAAAATATGTACAAGACCTACATGAGTAAAACAACAAAATGTTGATGAAAGAAATCAAAGTTCTAAATGAATGGAGACTCTGTGCTCATTGAGAGGAACTCAATACATTAAGATGTCAGTTCCTCCCAGCTTGATCTATATGTAATTCCAATTTAAACCCTAGCAAGTTATTTTGTAGATGTTGACAAAGTGACGCCAAAGCTTATGTGAAAAGGCAAAGGCCAGAAATTGACAACACCATACTGAAAAGAATAACGAGATTAGAGGACCGACGCTGTATGACTTCCTAGAAAGTTACAGCCTGGTGTTGACAAAAGACTAGACAAATAGATCAGTGGAACATAACAAAGAGCCCAGAAATAGATCCATACAGATACAGATCTTTGACAAAGGAGCAAAGGCAACACAATGGAGAAGGATAGTCTTTCTGACAAATGGTGGTGGAAAAGCTGAACATCCATAAACAAAAAAATGAGCCTAGGCACAGACTAAAATTAACTAAAAAATTGGTCATAGACTTAAATATAAATTGCAAAGCTTTAAGACTTCTGGGAGGTAACATAGGAGAAAATCTAAGTCAGCTTGGATCTGGCAATGATTTTTTAGATAAGAAAATCCATGAATGAAAAAATTGTTAAGCTGGACTTCATTAAAATTTTTAAATTTTGGGGGCGCCTGGGTGGCGCAGTCGGTTAAGCGTCCGACTTCAGCCAGGTCACGATCTCGCGGTCCGTGAGTTCGAGCCCCGCGTCAGGCTCTGGGCTGATGGCTCGGAGCCTGGAGCCTGTTTCCGATTCTGTGTCTCCCTCTCTCTCTGACCCTCCCCCGTTCATGCTCTGTCTCTCTCTGTCCCAAAAATAAATAAAAAACGTTGAAAAAAAAAATTAAAAAAAAAATTTTTTTTTAAATTTTGCTCTGCTAAATATACTAGCAAAACAGTAAAAAAGACAAGCCACAGATTAGAAGAAATATTTCTAAAACATATATCAAATTTAGGGCTATATCTAAAATACACAAGGAACTCTCAAAAATCAACAATAAGAAAACAATTTTAAAATGGGCAAATGGGCAAGAGATCTGAAGAGACACCTCACCAAATATGTACAGACGTCAAATAAGAATTTGAAAAGATACTCAGCACCATGTATCATTAGGGAGTTACAAATTAAAATAATGAGATATCAATACAATGACTAAAATCCTAAAAGCCGACAACGCCAAATGCTGGCAAGGATGTGGAAGAAAAGGCAGTCTCATTCATCGCTGGAGGGAATGCAAATTGATGCAGCCATGTTAGAAGACATCTGGCAGTTTCTTCCCAAGCTAAATGTAGTCTTTGTAAAGATTCTTTCTTTCTTTCTTTCTTGAGAGAGAGCATACACACAAGCAGGGGAGAGAGGCAGAGGGAGAGGGGGGGGGAGAGAGAGAGAGAGAGAGAGAGAGAGAGAGAGAGAGAGAGAGAGAATCTTAACCAGGCTCCACGCTCAGTGTTGAGCTGGACTCAGGGCTCAATCTGAGGACCCTGGGATCACGAACTTGAAAGGGCGGGCCCACGCCGGCCAACTCCATCTTGTTCTGTGTCCTTCACCTTGACCACGCCTCCTGCCCTTGACTAACCTCCCGCTCACCTGCCTAACAGGACTCGGACCCTTCCCCAGCCAATCGGCTGAGGCCACAGCCATTACTTCACCAACTGCCCCTAGGCCCCAATAAAACCTTTGTCCTTTTGAAACTCGCTCTCTCTCCAGTGGGTATCTCACCACTGCCTCGGTGCAGGTAGGGGATCGAGCTCGAGCTAGCTCGAATAAAGGCCCATTTGCTTTTGCATCGGACTCGGCTCCCTAGTGATCTTTGGGGATCATGAATTCTGGGCATAACAACCTGAGCTGAAATCAAGAATTGGAAACTTAACGAGTTGAGCCCCCCAGACGCCCCCCAAAGCTAAGCACAGTCTTGCTATATGACCCAGTAATTGCACTCCTCGGTGTTTATCCAATCGAGTTGAAAACTTACGTCCACGCAAAAACTTGCACACAAATGTCTGTAGCAGCTTTATTCGTGATTACCAAAAACTGGGAGCGAAGAACAACCAAGGTGTCTTTCACGGGTGAATGGCTAAACTGGTACATTCATACAATGGAATATCATTCAGTGATTAAAAAGAAAATAATTACCAAAACACGAAAAGACATGGATGAACCATAAATGCATGTTGCCGAGAGAAGCCAGTTGGAAAGACCCCCAACCATACGACATTCTGATAAGGGGAAATAAGGAGACAGTAAAAAGACCAGTGTCTGCCAGGGACACAGAAGCAGGTGGATGAGATGACTGGGTGGAGCACGGGGTGTGGAGGATGTTGACGCTGTTCTGAACGCTACTGGTAACGGTAGATTTGTCAACGTGCATGGAACTCAACAACACAGAGCAAACCTAATGTTCGCGAATTAAAGAAAGATAATTTCGGACGTCGGGGACCCAGGAAGGGATGCAGACTGT